>NC_056749.1:424563131-424760631 GCF_019279795.1 Protopterus annectens
TGCCAAAAGAATTTCTGGCAAGTACTGGTTGTGTACATGTGACAATCTCCCATATTCTCCATATGTCTGGGCTATAGGGTAGGGTTGCAAGATGAAAGTCTTTTCTTACAGAGAAAACCATCCAGGTCCGGCTAAAATTTACAAAACAATACATCAATTCTCCCAAAAGCATGCAGGAAAATGTGTTATAGTCTGATGAGACCAAGGTTGAACTTTTTGGCCATAATTCCAAAAGGTATGTTTGGCGCAAAAACAATTCACATCACCAAAAATACACTATTCCCATGGTGAAGCATGATGGTGGCAGTATCGTGCTTTGGGGTTATTTTCTTCAGCTGGAACCGGGGCTTTAGTCAATGTGGAGGATATTATGAACAGCTCCAAATACCAGTCACTTTTGGCCCAAAACCTTCAGGCATCTGCCAGAAAGCTAAAGATGAAGAGGATTTTCACCTTTCAACATGACAATGATCCCAAGCATACATCCAAATCAACAAATGAATGGCTTCACCAGAAGAAAAAAAAAGTTATGTCTTACCATAATGGTCATCTGTGTTGTAGATCTTTATTCATTCATCACTGTTAGTACTTTGGATCTGTCCTCAGAACCGACAAGGCCATTACCAAGCTCACGCCAGCCAAAAACTCTCAGCTAATACCTACCCACAATGGCCCTCTCAGTCTCTTCAGATCAAGTTTGCCCACCATTATAGTATAGAACTAATAATAGTGATAGTAGGAGGTTCTGTCTGAGCAGATACATAAACTTATAAGGAAATCCTAAAGTCCAGGCAGGGGGAAGGAGGTCAGGAAATAATGAATGAATAAAGATCGACAACACAGATGGAACATTATAATAAGACATAACTTCTGTAAATCTTTATTCATTCCTTACTGTTAGGACCAAGTCCCCAGCTACTTGAGTCCTGGGTGGCCCTAAGGAAGGACATTCCCGAGCACCATAGAACCAAAAGATGCTTGTCCCCTGGTGGCCAAATCCAATTTGTAATGAGTGATAAAGGTATGAGGTCTTGCCCAAGTAGCTGCTGCGCAGATATCATCCATACAGGTTCTGGAATGAAAAGTCACTGAAGTAGCCATTGATCTAGCAGAATGAGCCTTTATTTTGGAAGATAAGGACACTTGTTCTGATGGTAGATGAAAGTAATAGCATTTCTGAGCCAAGAAGATAGTCATTTTGGAAACAGGCTTACCCAATATGGGTCCTGCAAAGGCCACAAACAATTGATCCGTTTTTCTGAAAGATTTAGTTTTGTCCAAGTAGAAATGAAGTTGCCTATGAACATCGAGGGTATGCAGAAGATATTCCCCTCTACTTGAATGGTGAGGGAAGAAAACCTGTAGGTCAATAGATTAATGGAAAACTCAGAAATGACCTTGGGCAAAAAGGATGGGTCAGTACGTAGGGACACTCTTTCCCTATGAAAAATCAAGTAAGGTCTCTTGACACTCAAGGCCTGCAACTCAGACACACTTCTCACTGAGGTAAGGGCTACTAGAAGCAGAGTCTTCCAAGACAAAAATTTTACACCACAGGAGTTAGAAGGCTCAAAGGGAGGATTTGTTAATGAATGAAGCACCAAAGTCAAGCCCCATGTTTCTATAGGAGGCTTGACCGGAGGTTTAATATGCAATACTTTCATGAAGGTCTTGCACAGTCGGTGTGACATAGCAGAAAAATTTGCAATAGCTGCTAATTGCACTGTAATTGTCGATGCTGAAGCTCCTGCATGCAATAGGGTAGTCAGGTATTGTAGGATCTTCTGAATAGGCATGGAAAAGGGATCTACGCTATGTTCTTTGGCTCATCTAGAGAACCTAGTCCACTTACTAGAAAATTTTTTTTTGGTGGAAGGTTTGTGCGAAGCCAGAAGAATCACGCAAACAGGGGATGAAATATCAGGTAGCCTGGCAATCATCAGAAGTGGAGAAACCAAGTTGTGAGCTTGAGGCTGTGGAGATTGGGGTGAATCGGTCCCTGAGGATGAGACAGCAGACCTTGGGATTAATCCAGGATCCACGGGCTGTGAATCAGGTGAGGCCATAGGAAAGGGAACCAGACTTGACAGGACCAATAACGGGCAATGAGGATCACTCTGCTTCTCAACCTTTCAACTTTCAAGAGGAATTTTAGGATGGGGGAAAGGCATACAGCAGACCCGGGGGCCAATGTGTGTCAGAGCATCGCTCGGTGACTCCCCCTGAGGGGGGATCTGGGCAAAATAACTTCTGCATTTGTTGTTTAGGGGAGAAGCAAACAAGTCGCAGCAAGGCCTGCCCCAAATGGCGGAAGACCTGATTCGCTATTATAGAATTGAGGGACCACTTGTGAGGCATCAAAATGTTGCTGCTCAGATTGTCCACAATAAGACTGGAACTCCTGGGAATGTGCGTTGCTATTTGAAAGTGATTGGAAGCCATCACCCAATGCCAAATTCTCATGGCTTCCCGACACAGGGGGTAAGACCTGGTTCCACCTTGTTTGTTGATGTACCAGATGACTGACATGTTGTCCAATTGAATTGCAATGGTCTCGGGAAGGAAGGCATGTGTGGAACGTTTGCAACGCTAAGACAACTACCCTCAATTCCAGCACATTTATGTGCAAATTGGCCTCCATGGGGACCAGGTGCCTTGGACTATCTTTCCCTGGAAATGCCCCACCACACCCTAACAGGGAAGCATCAGTGGTCACCGTGGCCCTAGACTGGTAAAGACAGACTGGTCGACACCAAGGATTTGATTATGGCTACATCCACCAAAGCATTTGTTTCTTGCAAAGATTTGTAAGGCGTATCATGTGGGCGAGTGGGTGAGTTAAAATTGACCATTGTGATGAGACGAGCCACTGCAATATTCTCATGTGCAACCTCGCCAGTGGTACCAAGGTAATGGTTGCTGCCATACAGCCCAGTAGTTGTAGTACAAGGCGTGCTGGTACAGATGTCTGCGGGAAGAGGACTTGAATCTTGTTTCTTATTTTTGAAAGCCTGTGAGGAGGGAGGGAAGCTTGAGAGGACGTTGTGTTGAAGATCGGTCCAATGAATTCCAGTGGTCTTGATGGAGACGTGTGATTTTGTCCATGTTGATTGCGATACCTAGGCGAAGAGCAAGGCCTTGAGTGTAAGAAACTGAGAATGAGAAGATTCCTGAATGTGGCGGTAAGGAGCCAATTGTCGAGATATATAAACACCTGGAATCCTTGTAGTTGGAGATGGGCTACTATGACTGCCATGCATTTGGTGAACACAGTGGGGGCTGTTGAGAAACCAAAGGGCAGTACCTTGAACTGATAATGATTGGCTTCCAGCCGGAAGCGGAGAAAACTCCGGGAGCATGTGTCCATCTTTATGTGGTAGTACGCATCCTGGAAGTCTATAGAGCACATCCAGTAGTCCTTCCACAGAAAGGGAAGAATGGGCTGTACCGTGATCATCCAGAATTTTTGAGGTTTGATGAATTTATCTAGTAAACTGAGATCCAGGATTGGTCTCCAGTCCCCTGTCTTTGACACTAAAAAAAACCTAGAGTAAAATCTGGATCGTCTTTGGTCTGGCGGGACTGGTTGGATGATTCTTAGCAGCTTTTCGATTTCTAAGGCTGCGACCTCCCTCTGACTGGGTGGGACATCGGGGATTCATTTCACAGGTCTGGGGGATGAGTTTGAAAGGGATATGATAGCCTCTGGATATTATCCTCTGCACCCACGCATCCGTTATGAGTTGCCAGGCCTGTAGGTGCAGGGAAAATTGACCCCTCAACTGCTTCCAGAGGAAAGCAACTGGGCCGCTCTGTTCTGGAGAGCTGAAAGGGTCTGCCAGAGAAGGAATCTCTAGCTCCCCTGTTACACGGAGCCCCTCTGCCCCAAAAGGGGGGTCTTCCAAATGAGTAGCCCCCTCTGCCCCAGGGGGATTGCTCGTCATGAGTGTCATGAAAAGATGCTTGGGACTTCTTGAACCACAATTTCCCTACCCTCTGATACCTAGAGTAGGACCTCTGGGGGATGGAAAAATGTATGCCCACAGCAGACAAGGTCTTTCCTTCCTTCTCACTACGTTAAAGTGTCTCTTACTTTGGGACCAAAAAAGGAAGATTCGTCAACAGACACATTGACAAAGGAAGATTTAAAGGGGTCCATGAAGTGACACAAACGCATCCAAGCATGTCGTCTCATAATGATGCCCGATGTGGCTGCTCGAGCTGCCCCCTCGGTAGTGTGAGAAATCAAGTGCATCGAGGAGTTTGAGATTGCTTCCAAGGTAGCTAGCTGAGAGACGATAGTATCATGCACCTACTCAGGCAGTACCTCCACCAAGAGGTAGACACTTCAGAAATTAGGTCTCTTTGGAGGAGAGTAAAGTGTGCCAGGTAATTCAGCAACCGGATGGCAAAGGTCGCTTAAGCATAGGGTCCACTTCCCCAGTCTGTCCATACCCAGAGACTCCCTGTTTAAGGAGATGAACAGTGGAACTATCTTCCGCCAGTTCCTTCTTGGTGGCCACCGCCATGACCATGGAATCAACTAACAGTTGTTTGGATGAGTCTTCCGGGGTGGACAAAATTTTATCTGGCCTCTGGGGTGACAGGTTCTAAGTTGTCCGGGGCCTTCCAAGCACGCTGCACAGTAAGTCGAATGAGCTCATCTGCAGGTGGAATCACACAGGAAGTAGATGGCCGAGCATGGAAAGCCTGCAAGAACAGATTCCTCCGAAGGGTTGGAGGGCTTCCGGTCTCCCCTCTGCTTGAGGATCTCAAGAATGTCTCCAAATGCGACATCTTCCTGGGGAGGTGGTGGGGACCCTTCTCCCTCATCGCAATCAATATCTTTAGTGATGGATTCCTCAGGGGAATCCAGATGCTTCTTCTTGCAAAATTACTTCCAGGGTGGCTCCCTAGTGGGATCTTCTGAGGACGACGCCAGAAAGAGGGTTCCCTTGGAGGGCAAGGCTTGCGTCTCCCGTGCTTGAGGTTCCAGAGTAGGAGGGTGAGACAGCTGCAAGCTAGAGGGGGGTTCTGGTTCCGATGCCAGTGGTATCAATTGCGAGCCTGTTCAAGCAAGGACCCTCTCTATTACATAGGAAGACCTCAGAACCGGGGTCACACCCCGCCCGATGAGCCCGTCTCCAGGTAAGGAGCTCAGAGAGGACCGGCAGCTGCTGGGAGAGCTTTGGCCATAGACGGCGCCACAGAAAAAAAAGTCAGCACTGAACTGGATGCCACGGTGCCGATAGCCCAATCACTGCACCGAGAGTGCCCCGGTTCCAAAGGAGCCGTGGCGCCAAGAGTAATGCGTGCTGACAGGGAAGCCTCCGCTGTCGGCGCCGAGACAGCATGTACTGAGATGGCCATCGGTACCCAAGTCTCCGAAACCCAGGTGGAGGTCAGAGGAGGACAGACAGGAGAATATGCTGTGAAAGCTTCCGCTCCAAGGGGGAGGGAAGACCTGGTCTGGGTGGTTAATCCTCTAGCTGCCAGAAGCTGGTCTACAACCCTCACTATATCCTGGGCCAAAAGACTCCTGGTGTATCTGAAGGACGCTGCCGATGGGGGGGTCTGGTCTCTCAAGAAAGGGACTAAATTGCTGTCCCAAAAAGGAATAATAAGGAGGAGAATATCTAGTTCTTGGAAGGTGCTCGATCTTCGGATCTGGAGTAATTACCAGAGGAGCCATGTAAGACACCGGCACAGTGGCCAGGTAGGTGTAGACGCAGGTACAGTAGTCGGGGCCTGTGTCACCAACAAGGTCGGCACCATGGGAGATGGTGCTGTGGTCAGTGCAGTGGAAAGAGTCTGAGTCAAAATCAAAGGCGGCACCGATGGAGAAGACGAGGACCCTGATGCTAAAGTTGTCTGCACGGACAGCACGGGAAAAGCCCGGTGCCGACTCGGTTCTGAGGAGGATGGGGATGTCGGAACCAAAAGACTCCATTTCTCCTTATGTCTTTTAATGTCTTTATGCTTAGGAGGTGGTGAGACCTCCATCCCAGAAAGAGCCTCCGCAAAGGGTGATTTTAACATACCCTTAAGGATAAGTTTGTTCTTGCCTTCAGCCAATGTTATGGTTGCTGCAGCTTGAACAAATGTCGCAAGAAACATTAAGGTGGTCAATGCCCAAACAGTAAACACACCGGGCGTGACCATCAAAATTGGGCAACTTACGCCCACACTTATCACATTGTTTGAAACCAAGCTTGGCCTTATCCACCATAAAAGAGTATAACCACACTAACCACACAACAAACTAAATAACTAACAAGAGAAAGCACTTTTTTTTTTTTTTTTTTTTTTTTTTTACAGATAAGGAAAGAGTACCAACAATGGTACTAAGAAATACCAAAGGTAAGAGAAGGGCCTACTAAGGCAGGGAGAGAGGGAGCAGTACCAACGATGGTACGAAGAACTACCAAAGGTAGTGGGTAGGGCTTGGTCAGGAAAGAATAAAGTAGAGATAGGAAAAGACTAGAGATGACTAGAAAAAAAGTCTTGCAACACACTACAAACGAGAAAAAAAAAAAAAAAAAGCTAACACTTAGCTGAGAGAAGACTTGGCACATCTGACGAGAAATGCAGCAAACGAGATCTAGAGACACTATGAGAAGGGCATTGTGGGTAGGTCTTAGCTGAGAGTTTTTGGCTGGTGCAAGCTTGGTAACGGCTGTGTCAGTTCCGAGGATGGAACCAAAGTCCTAACAGTAAGGATTGAATAAAGATTTGCAACATCAGTTTAAAGTTTTGGAATGGCCCAGCCAGTGCCCAGACCTAAATTCAATAGAAAATCTGTGGGGTGACCTGAAGAGGGCTGTGCATGAGAGAGACCCTCGCAATCTCACAGATTTGGATCATTTTTGCAAGGAAGAGTAGGCAAATATTGGCAAATCAAGATGGGCCATGCTAATAGACTCCTACCCATGAAGACTGAATACTGTAATTAAATCAAAAGGTGCTTCAACAAAGTATTAGTTTAAGGGTGTGCACTTATACAACCAGCTTATGGTACTTTTATTTTTGATATTTTTCCCCTAACAGATTTGTTTTTCAATTGAATTGTACAGGTGATAGGTCACATTAAATGTGGGAAAAGTTTTGAAATTATTTGTGGTCTCATTTTTTTATATCACAAAAACCTGGCATTTTTGGGTGTGTACACTTATATCGACTGTATATATCACACACAACACACACACACACACACCTGTGTCATTCCTCTCAACCATACTGAATTCCTCAGCATTTTCCAGTTTTGAGGGCAAAAAATGGAGCACCACAAATTCCCAAGTGGCCCCTTCAAATCCAGATTTACAATTTGTAATTACTGCTAGCATCACACATTGACAGCGTATCCTACATCAATGTGCAGGGGCATGCGTGATGACATCAGCATCTTGAAACAGTGCCCGACTGCCTGTCAGAGACCGGGACAGAACAGCTTAAAAAATAAAATAAAGATAAGTTTATGGCTACAACTAACCCCCAGGTTTCAGCAACAATTTAAAATATTTGCTTTATGCCCCACTCACCTCCATGCTGAATAAAAACAAGGGAAATGTGTGTAGGGGAAAAAGTGGCTTAAGAAAAATCTACCATTTCTTTAAACATGCATTCCCCCATACTGTGTTACTCGAATTTTGCAACCAACGCTTAAAATTTGTAAAGCAGAATAAACCAACCTATGCCCTTTTACTCAGTACTATACAGGCCCCAATTGCCATACCGGGGGGGGGGGGGGCATAGCAAGATGGAAACTGACTAAAACTACCTGAAGCTCTTTACTGTACAGTAAAATGAGAGAAATACTTTCAGGTATGTATAAAATTATCCATTAGATGTATGATGCCAGAATTTTACCAAGTTACTGTTATTTACCCACATGCAGATCACCCCCACTCCAACCCAGCCAATCAACTGTGATAGTTAATATAGACAGACTTCAGAGATTTGTCCTTATTTTTGTTTATGAAAAGAAGTGCACTGATTTTTCATTTCCTGCAATGGCAAAATTCTACTTCAATATTCTACAAAGCATGACAAGTTAATTTAACCTACATTTACCAAACATTCGCACCTGCTAACTGATAAGCTCACCCATGTTATCTTCATTAGTAGTACTTGCATTCTTCTTTTTTTCAGGGCGATTAGTATGATTGATTTCCTGAAAGGGTCTTTGGACTAGTGCTTTACCATTCATCAAATGGCATAAATAAGTAGATTTTAAGACATACCTCTCAACTTCTTAGTTGAAATGTGGACAAAGGCCCAAAAATAGCGTCAGATTTTAAATACTGCTCTTATAAACTTGGAAAGTTGATAAACAGGTTTTGTGTCAGCACGAAATTTTCTGAATATAATGTCTGAAACTCGTGTGTATCATTTAGTGACTTTTATACATGGTGATTTGCCAGATCACTAAATTTAATTAACAGACCAAAAATATGAGAAAAATCTGGACACACTGCAAATGTGTACAGTTGAGGCTATGGATCAATATTTTAAAATTATCCCTATTTTTGGGTCCTATGTCTCCCTATTTTTGGCTTTGTGCAGAGTTCTTGTGCCAAGATATGGACAGCAATGACCCTAAAACTTAACACTAGCTCAGAAACCGACTCAAACTCTAATCTTAACTATAAACAGTTCCTAAAACCGTCAATGAGGAGGAGCTTGCATAACTTGCATTTATACAGTTTACTTATGCCAGTATCACCAGCAGCCTGCAGTTTTTACAGCATCTATTGCTCTGGCCAGCATTACATTGTGGTTGTTATGATAGATCTCACCTGTTCAAACACCAGAAGCAGACTTTAGGCTGTTTGCTGTCTTTCCACTTTTGTGAATAAAATTCGTATCAAAACGCTCAACCGTGAAAGAAGTGTTTTGGATTAGTTTCCTAACATATTCCAGTCAAACTTCTGATGACTCTAAGGAATGTCTCAAAGGTAGGAGTTATAAAAACAGAATGACTAGTGTAGTAGCGAAGTTATCCTGCGTTATTGTATATCTAGTAGATAGAATAATAAAAAATTGGAACAAGCACAGAACAAAATTAATGTTTTTGTAAATATGTTCTTAACTCATGGCAAGCTCAGAGATCACTAGTTGGTTGGCAGAATTATTTCTCAATAATTTTTGTGCTACTGCATATTCCATTTCCAGCAGACTTTTAAGTTAATTGCATTCATTCTCAGAATTCAGGGTAAAGTCTGGGGGGTGGGTTCACTGCCCACGATTTTCAGCAACTCAAGACATTTCCTAAAATGTAGGGTGGGGTTTGTGCACAATACTGACAGTGAAAAAACATTTCTGACAACTACAGTGACCTATCTGGGAAAGTAGAATAAACAGGAGTCTACTTCACCACCAGATTTTCAACTCCATAACCTGTAATTTACAAATGACCCCAAAGTTAAGAGGATTATTTTTTATAGTATTAAAACAGCATTCTTATGTGGCCCATTTGTTACTGAACTTGTTACACCAAACTTCCTGATAACCCCAGTTGGAAATTATTAGCTACTGACCAGCACCCCCCCCCCCCAAAAAAAAATCCCCTTTCCGACCGGGAGTTGTGACCAGTGTTGTGTGCTTATTCTCTATAGCAAGTATAATGGTACTAGCAGGTGACAATGGTTACTGTATGGGTTTCAGAAACGCACTGATCACTCTCTCTATAGCACAGTAATAGCTTCAGGCTCCCCATGTTCAGCTACAGGTTGTTCTGGGAATTGTCTAGGGAGATGGTGAAATGACCCTTGATCAAGGGGTGCTACTTTATATAGTACCCCACCACCAGTAATTTCACCTACCCACTCGAGCCCCCTCCTGGGCTGCTGCTGGACCCAGCGCATCCAGTGGCTACTGAAGTTGAACCCTGAGGCTTTACAGGCCAGCCTGATGCTCTCTCCAGGCTTCTTTACATCCCCACTGGTCACCAACACTTAAAACACAGTTAAACATCCAATAATTTGCAACATAATGTGATGAATATTAGTTATTGCTAAAGACCCTTTCTTCCTAAGCAAACAGATATGAACTCTACATGATGCAATTTGTTTGCAGTTGCACTTAGTCTCCATAAACAGGGTGGTAGCATTTAAACCTTCTGAGTCCCTTTATTTACATTGACTGTTGTTAACCTGCAGTGACTCTGAAGGCTGGATTGACCATTTCCAAATGTAACCTTAAGTGAGAATGCAAACTTACCTTGACTTGCATCATTTGATTTTCCTACAGGGTTTTTTTTTTTGCATTTTTCCAGTTTTCAAGCGCAATGCTTGCAGGTCAGCAGTGTTAACAGCCAGTCTGATTTAAATACCAATCTCAATTCATTTTAAATATTGGTTTTAATACACAAGAAAAGCATGTTTTTCATTGACTATGTTTTACACTCTGACGGAGGTCGGGGAGTTTCGGTGGTTTCATTACCAGAAAGCTGCCCTAGTCTACTTTAAAATTAGAAATGTATACCTTTTCAGCAAGAAAAAGAAGTTATGTCTTACCATAATGTTCCATCTGTATTGCTGATCCTCATTCAGTCATTACGTGTGGTATCGGTTCTGACCTTGGAACCGAGCCGGCCAGCTTCCAAGCTCGCGTCAGCTACAAACTCTCGATCTAAAACTCTTACCCAGAATTTCCCTCTCTGTTACCTCAGATTGAGTTTGCAAGTCAAAAGAAGGTAGAGGCTACCTCTGGTCAAATGACCTAATAGAACCGGATGGTGAGATCCACTAGAAGCCACAGGAGGGGGAAGGAGGGAGGGTCGTAATGACTGAACGAGGATCAACAATACAGATGGAACGTTATGGTAAGACATAACTTCTTTATCTGATAATGTTAATCCTCGTTCATTCCTTACATGTGGGACAAAGTCCCCAGCTACCTTTATTCCTGGGAGGCTCTCATGGAAGGACATTCCTGAGCACCATAGAACCAAAAGATGCTCTTCCCCTGGAGGCCAAATCCAATTTGTAATAACTGATGAAGGTATGAGGGGTAGCCTAAGTTGCAGCTGCACAAATGTCATGTAAAGAAGCTCTGGCATGGAAGGCAGCAGAAGTTGCCACCGACCTTGTAGAATGAGCTTTTATGGTAGTAGGTAATGGAATATTACGTTGTCTATAAATGAAGATATCACAATCTTTCAACCATTTAGCCAATGTGACCTTAGCAACAGCACATCCTAATCTAGGTCCAGAATAGTCCAAAAATAGCTGGTCTGATTTACGAGGCCTTAATCATGTACAAGTAGAAGTGAAGTTGCCTGTGAACATCTAGGGTATGTAGGCAGTACTCTCCTTTGTTTGAATGATTGGGGAAGAAAACTGGCAATTCAATGGTTTGATTAACTGACACTTCAGAGATCACTTTTGGCAGAAAGGAAGGATTAGTTCTCAATGACACTATCTCTATGAAAAATTAAATATGGACTCGATGCATAAGGCTTGAAGCTCGGACATACATCTGGCAAAAGTAATGGCAACCAAAAACAAGGTTTTCCATGAAAAATATTTGAGGTCGCAAGAAGAAGCTGGTTCAAAAGGTGGCATTGTCAAAGCTTGTAGGACTAGTGACAGGTCCCATGGTTGAGTAGGTTCTCTAAAAGGGGGTTTTAGATGATTCACGCCTTTTAAGAAAGTCTTGCATAATTCGTGTGACATAAGAGAGGAGTCTTGGACACCATCATGGAAATTAGATACTGCAGACAAATGAACTCTTAATGGTAGAGGCAGATAGACTGGATTGAAATAGGGTGGCTAGATAACTCCAGTACTGTCGACACTGTTGCTGAAAAAGCATCTACCGTTTTTTCTTTCAACCAAAAAGTAAATCTTTTCCACTTGCTGAGATATGTAATTCTGGTGGAAGACTTATGAGATGCAATAAGAATGTCACGTACTGGCAAAGAAAGATCATTCTGCCTGGCAATCAAGGGAATTGGAGGAGCCAAGCTGTGAGCTTCAGGCTGTTCAAGTTGGGGTGAATCATATTCTGTGGATGGGAGATCAACCACATGGTTGGATGCAGAATCCACAGTTGATCTAGCAAGTGAGGCCAAAGGAAGGGGAACCAAATCTGATGAGGCCAATATGGTGCTATGAGGATTACTTTGCTCTTCAACCGGCGGACTTTCTTCAGAAACTGGGGAATGAGGGGGAGAGGTGGAAATGCATAAAGTAGACCAGAGGGCCAATCGTGGACTAGAGTGTCCCTGAGGGACTGTCCCGGAGGGGGAATCAGGGCAAAATAGTTGCTGCACTTGTAGTTGGTCGGGGACACAAAGAGATTGCAACAAGGAAGACCCCAGCAGTTGAAAATCTCTGCTGCTATCAAGGGATTCAGGGACCACTCATGAGGTTGTAGTATACACCTGCTGAGTCTGTCTGCTACCATGTTAGAACTCCCAGGAATGTGCGTTGCTAGAAAAAAAATGGTTGGTAGCCATTACCCAGTGCCATATCCTCATGGCCTCATGACAGAGTAGGTAAGATTTGGTTCCACCCCGTTTATTGATGTACCAGACCACCGCCAGGGGATGGAATGCTTGCAATGCCAGAAGCACCGCCCTCAGCTCTAGAACATTTATATGCAGATGGGCCTCTATTTCAGACCAAGTACCTTGGACTGTGTCTCTGATATAGCCCCCGCCCACCCCATCAGGGAGGCATCCGTGGTCACTGTAGCCTTGGGCTGTTGGGGGTAGAAGGGGCGAGACCATTGTGATAGGTTGTGGGCAATCCACCAATTTAAATCCTGTTTGCACCTGTGAGTTACCCAAATCTTGGCTGAAAGAGGGTACTGAAAGGGATACCATTGGGTGAGCAGTAGCCATTGTAGAAGCCTCATGTGAAACCTGGCCAGGGGGACAATGGTGATGGAGGCTGCTATAGAACATAACTGTAGAACAGAGTGAGCTGTGGATTTCTCCCTTGAAAGGATTGGGATCAGCTGTTGCTTTATCCTTAGAATTCTGTGCTCTGGAATGGATGCTCTGCAATTCTTTGTATTCAAGATGACCCCTATGAATTCTGTGGGCTGAAATGGGGTGAGATTGGATTTTTGCCAGTTTATGGTTAGGAGAGACTATGCCACGGCTTCTTCCAATAGATGTCTGGTGGGGGGGTGGAGATGAGCCAGTCGTCTAGGTATGGAAACACCTGGAATCCTTGTAGTAACATGTGAGCTGTGATGACTGCCATGCACTTTGTGAACACTCTGGGGACTGTAGAGAGTCCGAAGGGCAGTACTCTGAACTGGTAGTGACTGGCTCCCGCACGGAAGTGAAGGAATCTTCTTGATGGCCTGTACACTTTTATGTGGTAGTATGCATCTTGAAGATCTATCGAGCACATCCAATCATCTTTTTCCAAAAGCGGAAGGATAGACTGTGCTGTGACCATCCGGAATTTTTGTACTCCTACAAACTTGTTCAATACACTGAGACCCAAAATTGGTCTCCAGTGCCCGGTTTTCTTTGGCACCAAAAATAGTCTCAAGTAGGTGGATGACTCTTTCTTAGCAGCTTTGATATCTCTAATACTGCTTCTTCCCTTTGACTTGGGTGGAACGTCGGGTAAGTTTGTTGGGGGAGCGGGACAAAGATTGAAGGGAATAAGATAACATCTGGTTATTATCCTTTGTACCCAAGAATCGGTGGTGATGGTTAGCCAGGCAGAAGGGTACACAGAGAAAAGACCCCCAACCACTTCCAAAGGAAAGCAGTTGGGCTGCTCCTCAGGAGCGCTAGTAGTATTGGCCAGGGAAAGAGTCCCTGGAACCCTGGTTACGCGGACCCCCTCTGCCCGAAAAGGGCATCTTCCCTGTTAGTCCCCCCCCCTCTGCCTCTAGGGGAGAACTCGGCCTGTGTGTCACGGAAAGGACCCTGAGACTTTCTATACCATATCTTCCCACTTCTAGTTTCTGGCGAAAGCCCATTGAGAGGAACAATAACGGACACCCACAGCAGAAAGGGTCTTAGCATCCTGTTCACATCTGGCCAGTGTGCTTTTAACCATGGGTCCAAACAATGAAGAGGCTTTGATGGGAGTGTTGAGAAAGGAAGCCTTGAAGGGTTCTGCGAAATTACACAAGCGCATCTAGGCGTGCCATCTCAGAATAATGCCTGAACTTGCCACTCTAGCTGCTCCTTCTGATGTGTGAGATATCAGGCACATGGAGGAGTTAGATATCGATTCAATGGTGGCTAGCTGAGAGGCCACTTTGTCACGGACCCCATCAGACACGGCACCAGCCAAAGTTTCAGAGAGCTCAGAAATTAAATCTCTCTGAAGCCTGGTAAAGTGTGCCATACAGTTCAGGGACCGGATTGCAAAGGTCATTGATGCAAAAGTACGCTTCTCTATTCTGTCCAGAGCCTGGGACACTCTGTTGGGTGGATGGACAGTCTGGCTTTCTTCTTCCACCAGGTCCTTTTTAGTTGTGGCCACCACCAAAGCATCTACAGGACAACCTTTGGACCAATAGCAGTCAGTAGCAGGAGGTGACAATTTTATCTGGCCTCCAGAGAATGGCCTTAACAGTGTCAGGAGCCTTCCACGCACGCTGCACAACGAGCCGGACCAGTTCGCCGACAGTTGGAGTAACCCAGGAGGTAGGGGGCCGATCGCAAAAGGCCTGCAGGAACACAGACTCTTCAAAGGTTGGGTTTGAGGGCTGCCTGTCACCTCACTGTTTAAGAATTTCAAGAATCTCACCAAAGGATACCTCAGAGGGTGAGCGAGGGGACCCTTCCCCCTCATCAAAGTCTGTGGAGTCCATGTGCTTCCTCTTGCACAAGCTCTTTTGATGAACTTCCTCAGAGGGAGAAGCTGGGGAAGACAGCGCAAAAGGGGTCTCCTGTGGGAGTATATCCTGAGGCCCTTGCACCAGGTGTCCGCTAGGAACAACTTGCGTACATTGTGGTCCAGAGGAGGGCAGGAGAGTGATAGCACAGGATCGCCAACCGATGCCAGAGCCTTCTCCATTAGCTGGAAGGCTGGTCCACCTGAAGAGGGGTGAGTGCCCAGGGCAGGGGTCACTCCTCTTCTAAGTAGCTCAGCCTGCTAACTCAGAGTCCCTGGATGGCTGTGAAACACCAAATTACGTACGCCACAGCTGACATCCTAGGTCGTAGCAAAACTCTCCTGCCACAAAGGCAACTGCGGCTCCTTACTGAGGTCCATAAAGGGAACCATAGAGGGGGAAGAATGTGCTATATCAAGGGGCTTCAAAGGCAATGGAGGAGAATAAGTAGGGGGTCTTTGGTAAAGGGTGATCAACTCCCGAGGAAGGATAGGTCCTGGGGGACGGAATACCTCTGGCCAAAAGCACTTGATCCACAAGACATATTCAGAGAAGCTTCTAGTGGATTTCACGGACACGGCTGAGGGGGAGTCAGGTCTATCTAAAGATGGGGCAAGCTCGGTGCCCACCTCGGAGGTCTGCACTGAAAACAACAGGGCTGTAAAGGACTGAACTACAGGTGTCTGCACCGAGGAAATCAGTGGTGCCGAAGTCATGGCCTGCACCGATAATAAGGTCAGTACCAAAGTGGTTGTCGGCGCTAAGGCTGGAACCGAAAAAATTGGTGCCAATAACTGAATGGTCGGTGCTGAGAGGGTAGTCTGTGTTGGGTAAGTTGTCAGAGCCGAACAGGCAATGGACGTCGAAACATCCATCGATGACTGGGCAGCCGGTGCCGGTAAAGAGGTCTGAACAGAGGAGACCCTCGGTACTGATACGGGAAAGGGCACGCTAGTCAGTGCCGAAGTCACAGATGGCTCCAATGGCCTTGGTGCCGAAGGTCTAGGTACCGAAAGCGCTGGAACCAAAGTCTAATCCGAACTGGAAAGCTTAGCTTTCTTGGGTCTCGGTTCCTGGGGGTCCCCAGCTGGGGATGAAGGAAGAGACAGCCTTTATATGTTCATCACTCTTTTTCTTATGGGATCTTGGAGGGGTTGAAGCCTCCGACCCAGAAATAGCCTCTGAAAAAGGAGATTTAAGTAGCCCCTTCAATATTAATTTATTTTTTCTCTCAACATCCTGTTAGAGAAATTCTTACAAATCCCGCAGGGTGAATCAACTGTTAAATGAGGCACACCCAAGCAATAGACACACAGGGAATGTGCATCTGAAGTAGGTAATTTATGGCCACAATCTAAACATCTTTTAAATGCTCGACTACCTTTTTTATCTGCCATGATAGAAAGAAAACCAGAAAAAATACCAGCAATGGTACAAGAATTACCCGAAGGTAAGAAGGAAAGGGGGTTTACCAACAATGGTAAAAAAAGAAATTATCTCATGGTAAAGAGGAGAAAAGGAATAGAAAGGATTCAAGAAAGGATAGTCGCTAAATGCGATAAGGTAAGAGAAAACTATCTAATAACTTCTCTGTGAGAAAAGGCTGTTTTAGAATTTAGTATGAAGAAAAATATTGTACTTATCTCAAGAGAAGTAGCTTGACATGACAGAATGGCGATGTGGCAAACGAATTCTGAGGTAATAGGGAGAGGGGAATTCTGGGTAAGAGTTTTAGCTCGAGAGTTTGTAGCTGACGTGAGCATGGAAGATGGCCGGCTCAGTTCCGAGGATGGAACCGATACCCACACGTAAGGAATGAACGAGGATTAACAATATCAGATCTACATTTTCCTCCTTTCCTAAAGCGTCAGCTGCTTTGCGATCGGAGCATGTCTCCTCCAGATCTATTTGAAGAGAAAAAGATATCCCACATGTAGTAACTCAGCTAGAATTGCATTTAGATTTGCTAGTAAAGGGTGAGCTAGCAAACAACATTAGTGCCTTATAAATGAAAGTAACTCAAATTGGTTTGGCTTTGTGTATTTTGCCAGATGTTTTAGTTTTATACAAGTTCAAATGCTAAATAGAACTACTGTTCTGATTATATTGTGTTTATTTTGTCTGTTCTTCAATTTACATTTGAATGTTTGTATCCCACAATCACAATGGAGTGGGTGGGGTTACATAATTATGTATGCAAATTTTATATTTGCATCCAGATTTTTGGCCAGTTGTACTTACTTTTCATGGGCCTTTGTCCAGATTTTTTGATATTTCTAGGTTGAGAGGTATGTGTATATAAAAATGTAGCATGTAGATTATATGTGGGATGCAGTATTGTGTTTAAATGTACATACTTGACTGTGCACACACATTTAAACACAGTTAAGTATTTCCGATTTCCTTAATGTTTTCATTGCAAAAGCATATACTAAATGTATGCAAGTTCAGCTTGTATATTACGGCTGCCATCAATAGCCACATTTCCTTTGTGGATTACAAAATGCTCATGCACTCTTAAAGGACTGCAGTGGGAATTTCTTACCACAGATCTGCGTGTAAGAGACATGCAACTCCCCTCTGGGAGAATGTCACAAAAAAAGCATAAAAAACTTTTTATAACAGTGCACCTAGCTGATACGGTTGCCACTTTTCTGCTGTTTCATCCTGTGTGGTGGGGGGCTCCTTGAAAATGGTAAATGTGTTTATATTTTATGAGAAAAAATATTTCTCCTGTATAAGTCACAGAAACTTGATACGTTTATCTTAAACTATAACATTTAAAATGTAGCATTTCAATACTGATACTGCTTATGTAAATTTGTCAGAAGAGGTAAAAAGTGCCTTTAAAATTCTTGACTGATCTAATTGCTTCATTTTGCTATGAAAGGTGTGTGTTAAGTTCTCTCCTCTGCAATAAAAAAGTACAGTTGTGTGCACTTACCGTAAATGTAGATGTTCAAGTGTTTTCACTGTTGCAGGCATCACATTTGGGTTATCCCTGCCAGGGTAGCCCTCAGGCGGCCTGAATACCAGAGGCTTAGTATTTCTGCGTCGGCTGCTGTTGCTTCAGGACTGACGTCAAGTTGTCACTAGTATAAAGTAAGCCATCCGACACCATTACAGTTTTTCTTGCCCTAACCTGTCAGGAGCCCCCAAGTGGGAGCCAGGTTCTGGTGGAAGAACCCCACCAGTAGAAAGTAAATACAAATATGTCCCTTGTAAGGAAAGAGAAGAAAGAAGAGGGGGGGATAGGGGGAGGGAAACCAGGACTGCAACAGTGAATACACTCTAACATCTATGTTCATGGTAAGTGTACACAGCTGTTCTATGTTCTTCATATTTCACTGTTGCAGTCATCACATTTGGGCTGATTCCCAAAGCTGAGGAAAAGGGTGGAGGTAGTCAAGGAACTAGAGGCTGGCTAGGATGCCCTGTAAGACTTTGGAGAAGATAGGCAGGTGGTAATGTTTGGTGAAGGTGTGAGCAGATGTCCAGGTGGCAGCCTCCAGGATGTCCCTGGTGGGGGACTCCTCTGAGGAAAGCTGCAGAGGTGGAGGCTGCTCTGGTGGAGTGAGTCCTGACCCCCTTGGGGGAAGGCTTTCCGTGTTTGTAGCAGAAATGGATGCAGTGTGCTATCCATTTGGAGACAGTTTGGAGATGGCTTTGCCCTCTGCCCATGCAGCAAAGCTAACCAGCAATTGATCAGACTTTCTGAAAGATTTAGTCCTGTCTAGATATAAACTGAGCTGTCTGTGCACATCTAGAGAGTGCAGGATCCTTTCCCCCTTGTTCTGTGGGTTAGGAAAAAGGTGGGCAAATGAATGGATTAGTTGAGAGCCACACTGGACACCACCTTGGGCATGAAGGATGGATTAGTCCTGAGGGATACCCTGTCAGCATGGAAAATGATGAAGGGTTCTACAGCCATGAGGGCTTGTAGCTCTGAAACTCTTCTAGCTGTAGTGATGACCAGAAGCAAGGCTGTTTTCCAAAAGAGGAAATTCAACTCGTCTGAAGCTGCAGGCTCAAAGGGGGGTAGGGTGAGATTTTCCAACAGAAAGGTAATGTTCCAAGCTGTGGTAGGAGCTCTTTTGGGTGGCCGTAAGTTGTTAGCCCTTCTTAGGATCTGTTTGATGAGAGGGTGTGAGAAGAGAGGTGGCTCTGTGTTGTAATAAGCAGAGATGGCAGAGGCATGAATTTTTATAGAAGAGAAGTATAGACCCCATGTGTAGTAGGTCTGCTAGGTAATCCAGGATGAGAGGTAGGGAGGGTTGTGCTGTTTCAGCTCCCTTAGCCTGGATCCAGGTGCAAAACCTTTTCTACTTGTCAGCATAGGATTTTCTAGTGGTGGGGCATGTGGCCTCATGTATAACATCCAGGACTTGTTTGCTTATGCTGGCAGCTGGAGGAGAGGTCAGGGAATAAGCCAGGCTGCCTGGTTCAGGGTCTGCAATTGTAACCCAGGCTGCATCCTACACAAACTCAAAGATGAACTAACCCTCACCTAAACACACTGTTACTGTTCAAACTCGCCTCTCCACAGGCTACATACCCATAGAGTGACACACAGCAATAGTTATTCTGCTCCACAATGGTGGAGCCACAAAAGATCCCGGGAACTATCGCCCTATAAGCCTGACTAGCTTGGTCTGTAAGGCTATGGAGCGCATCATCATGGAACTCATTAACAGAGACATTGGGAACCTCCAAACACTGGACCCTACCCAGTTTGGCATTGTTAAGGGCAGATCATGCCTCCTAAACCTGGTGGACTTCTTTGAGACAGTTACCAAGGCTATAGACGAGGGAAAGGTAGTACACACAACCTGCCTAGACCTCGCAAAGACCTTCAACAC
This sequence comes from Protopterus annectens, assembly GCF_019279795.1. Taxonomy (NCBI): domain Eukaryota; kingdom Metazoa; phylum Chordata; order Ceratodontiformes; family Protopteridae; genus Protopterus; species Protopterus annectens. Next base: position 424,582,808 of record NC_056749.1, read on the forward strand.
CATTCCCCATTCTGGTACTATAGACAAGCTTACTAGCCTGAACATAAACCCCTGTGTCAAAAGATGGGTTGCCAAGAACCCACATGATGAGAGTTGCGGGAGCTAGGTCCGACTCTATACCGGTTACAAGTGGCATTCCCTAGGGCTCAGTCCTAGGACCCCTCCTGTTTTACATATATTTCTCAGAGGTACAGGCAAGCACAGGAGGACTATGGCTGACCAAGTTTGCAGATGACTGCAAATTAGGGGCTATAATTGACTCTCTGGCTGACAGACATCCTCCAAAAGGGTCTCACCGAGACGGATACCTGGTGTCAAAATCATGGCCTCAAGCGAAATGCCAAAAAAATGCATAGTCATCCCCCTTTGGAAAAAACAAAGTACCCACAAACTACCACATAGGTGGTAGTCCCCTAAATACGGAAGACGTAATAAGGGATCTGGGGACCCAAGTAGATAGAAATCTCACCTTTGATAATCACATTGCCAAAGTGGTTAGAAAATTCTTCTATGTGGCCCACCTAATTACACAAGGGTTCGCATCCAGATCAAGAGGTCATTGTGCCCCTCTACTCATCAGACCCATCATACAGTACAATGCCCCATTTGGGATGTACCTTACAAGATACCTGCAACAGCTGGAAAGACCACAGAAGTACCTCACCAAGAGGATCACTGGCCTCAAACAGATGCCCTATGCAGCTCAACTGAAGAAACTCCAGCTATATTTGGTTGCATACCGCCTACTCAGGGGTGATCTCTGCCTGACATACAAGGCCATGTCCAACCCGGAATTGATGGACATGCTCCACCTAAAGAAAATCTTATCCCCTCAAGCCACACGCTCTAGAGATCTAAACCTCACCACAACAATAAATAGGACACAGTGGAGGGATAGATTCCTGTCCCAGAGACTTCCCATGCTTTGGAACAAGATTCCAATCTACATTAGGCAGAGCTCCTCGCTAACACTCTTCAAAAGAAACCTTGACGAGTGGATGGGAAACAAAGTTTACCCCGGGGTAAACTTCAGTGGCTCTTCTGGATAGAGGCACAAAGAACTAATCTAAGGGGGCAGCAAAAGCCAACACATTCTGGCTCGTCTTATAAATACCTTTGGGCAGATAGCCTAGTATCTACCTATGAACCTATAAAAATAAGTTATGTACTTACCATAACGTGTGAGTTGTTCATCTCGCCTTCATTCTTACAGCTGGGTTCAGCACAGATCCTCGGCTCCAAGTCAGCCTACTACAAAGCTCGAGGTCTTCAAATAGCTTGAGGCCAAGTCCCTATCCCATGATGCACCTACAGTTACCTCAGATCTTGTTTGCTGCATATAATAACATATGTCATTCTATCGCTCCATAAGAGAAAGTATAGAAGGGTTGAGCAACCAGGAAGGATCCAGCATCTCGGTCTTCTAAAGGCCCAAGAGGGGGTAGGAGGGAGGGAAATAAGAATGAAGGCGAGATGAACAACTCACGTGGAACGTTCTGGTAAGTACATAACTTCTTTATGTGAAGTTGCTGTATCTCACCGTTCATTCTTACAGATGGCCAGCGTCCCAGGCACCATCTATCTCGGGTGGTTCACGGGAGTATATTTTTCAGGACAGTGGATCCAAAGGAGGCCCTGTCAACTTTGTAATGAGTGATAAAGGTATGAGGTCTTGACCAAATGCCTGCTGCACAAATGTTATCAATAGGAAGACTGGCAGAAAAGGCAGAGGATGTAGACACTGCTCTGGTTGAGTGAGCCTTAATTTTCTGTTGTAAGGGCATACTGGTATCTGAATAAGCAAATGTGATACAATCAGATAACCACTTTGACAGAGTTGTTTTTGCCACTGGCATACCTTTCCTGGAGTCTGAAAAGGAAACAAAAAGCTGTTCACAGATTTCCTAAAATCCTTTGTTCTATCCAAGCAGAATCTAAGGTGTCTGTGAACATCAAGTTTGTGCATGTATTCTAGAATGGAGTGACTGGGGAAGAAAACTGGCAAACTAATAACTTGATTAAGATTAGTTTCAGTGCAAACCTTAGGCAAAAAGGAGGTGTTTGTTCAAAGCGAGACTGTCAGCATGAAAAATCAAATAAGGAGGCTTAATGGACAAGTCTTGAAGCTCTGACACACTGCGGGCAAAAGTAATAGTTACTAACATACAGTCTTCCATGACAAAAATTTAAGGTCACATGAGGAAGCTGGTTCACATGGAGGGAGAATAATGCGGGAAAGCATAAAATTTAGACTCCGTGGGGAATAGGGAGATTTCACAGGTGGTCTGAGATGGAAGGTCCCTTTAAGAAAGACTTTGGATAATTTATGTGACATAATATTCAATCCTTCAAATCCAAGATGAAAATTAGAAATGGCAGCAAGTTGAACACGAACTGTTGCTGCTGCAGCTCCTTTGTTGAAAATCATAGTCAAGAACTCTTAAAATGGAGGCCATAGGGGCTTAGTAAGGATCAATATTGTTTTTAGAGGCCCATATAGAAAAATGTTTCCATTTTCTAAAGTATAGTTTCCTCGTAGAAGATTTATGAGAAGATGAGAATTTGCTTCATCTCATTGAAAAGGTTATGCAACCTGGCTATGATGGGAATTAGAGCAGCCAAGCTGTCAGCTTCAGGGACTGCAGCAAGGGATAAAGTTCCCCCGAGTGCATCAGAAGGTCCGGAAAGTACAGTTGTGTACACTTACCATAAAAGTAGATGTTCGAGTGTATTCACTGTTTCAGTCATTACATTAGGGTAATCTGCTGGCAGGTTGCCCTCAGTCGGCCTGAATTCCAAAGTCTTGGGTCCTGCGTCGGTTGCTGTCTCCTCTTCCATGACATCAGGGGTATAAAACATGCAGCCGACGCCATTTTCTTTAGTTTTTCTTGCCCTCGATGTCAGGTGCCCCCAAAAAGGTAGCAAATATATATATATATATATATATATATATATACATATACATGCATCAATATAAACTTTACCTTCATCTACAAGCAAATACACCACATAGGTTGTAGAAGATAGAGAAGGAAGGATAAACTCCAGAATGACAGGGGGATGGCGGGGGGGGGGGGTAACCTGGACTGCAACAGTGAATACACTCAGTCATCTACATTTATGGAAAGTGTACACAACTGTACTATGTTTTTCATGTTTCACTGTTGCAGTCATTACATTTGGGTAGAATCCCAAAGCTATGGTTGGGAGGCTGGTGCTAAACAGCATTAGGTGCGGCTAAAAGGCCCTGCAGAACTGCAGTGGCAAAGCCTGCCCTGAGTAGAGAGGCAAATGATAATGCTTTGTAAATGTGTGAACAGAACTCCAAGTAGCAACCTCTAGAATGTCTTTGGTTGGTACGCCTCTGAGAAAGGCTGCTGAAGTAGCTGCAGCTCTGGTGGAATGAGACCTAATGCCCTTGGGCACGTTTACCATGGTTTAAGTAGCAGAAATGGATACAGTGGCTTATCCACTTTGAAATTGTCTGCTTTGAAATAGCCTTTCCTTTTGATCCTGCAGCATATGTCACTAGTAATTGCTCAGTTTTTCTTAGAGCTTTAGTCCTGCTCAAGTAGAATCTTAGCTGTCTATGTCCAAGGAATGCAGAATTATCTCCCCGTGTTCTGCGGATTTGGATAAAAGGTTGGCAGATTAATTGTTTGGTTAAGAGCTACACTGGAAACAACCTTAGGCATAAATGTAGAATTTGTCCTCAAAGACACCCTGTCTGCGTAAAATATGATAAAAGGCTATACAGCCATGAGGGCCTGTAGCTCTGAAACTCTTCTTGCTGAAGTAATTGCTAGTAGCAGAGCTGTTTTCCATGATAAGAACTTTATATCAGCGGTAGCAGCTGGTTCAAATGGAGGCAGGGTGAGCTTTTCCAACACATAATTGAGGTCCCATGCAGGTAATGGTGATGATCTAGGAGGCCTTAAATTTTTGGATCCTCTAAGATACTGCTTTAGTAATGGATGAGAGAAGATTGGTGGCTCTGTATTGTAATGAGCCGAAATGGCAGAGGCATGGATTTTAATTGATGAGAAAGATAGGCCTTTGTCAAGCATCTCAGTTAAGTATTGTAATATCTAAGGAATATTTGGTTCTGCTGTATCAGTTCCTTGTGCTTGATTCCAAGCACATAATCTCTTCCATTTGTCAGCATAAGATTTTCTAGTACTAGGCCTTCTGGCTTCCAAAATGACATCCATCACAGCTTTACTGAGAGGTGTTTGTATAACTACATGATCAGCTATGCTGGCAGGTTCAGTGTCTGCAGTTGATTGTGCAGGATCTGATTGTTTTGCTGGGACAGTAGTTGAGATCTTTGAGGTAAAGTCCAAGCTGGGTATTGGAGACAAGTTCCTTAGGATTGGGTACCAGTATTGGCGGGGCCAATCTGGGGCAATTAGTATCATCTTTGGTTTCTCTTGTCTGACTTTTAGGAGGACCTTGGGGAGAAGAGGCAGAGGAGGAAAGGCATAAACTGATAGGTTTTTCCAACTGAAGGATAGGGAGTCCACTTTCCATGCTTGTCTGTGATAAGTCCTTGTGCAGAATCTTTTTAACTGATAATTTTGAGGAGAGGCAAACAGATCTATGTCTGGGCTCCCCCATTTCTCTGTTATGCTGAAGACTTGTGGATTTAGTTTCCACTTGTGAGGATCCATAAGGTTTCTGCTTAAATAGTCTGCCAGAGTATTTTGCTTTCCTGGCAGGAACTGAGCTTGAAGATGTATTTGGTAGGTCAAAAATGTGTATCACAGTGCCATGGCTAATCTGCAAAGGGGGTATGAGTGTGTGCCCCCTTGCTTGTTTATATACTACATGACCATGGTGTTGTCCCATCTTTATCATTAGTTGTCCTTGATGAAGTAAGTCCTTGAAGGCGGTTAGGGTATTTTGAACAGCTAGCATCTCTTTCTGGTTGATATGTAGATGCATTTTTTGGGGGTCCATATGCCCTGAATGCATCTTCCTGCCATGTGGGCCCCCCAGGCATAATCTGATGCATCTGTTGTTATGGTTTGGCTGGCAGGGGGTAGACTGAAGGCCCATCCCATGTTTTGGTGACATGCCTTTGCCCACCATAGAAACTCCTGTTGTAGGCAGGGAATGAGGAATCATTGCTTCCAGACTGTGAGAATGTTGACTCCATAAACTTTTTAGGTACCACTGAAGTTTCCTCATATGGAATCAGTAAGATGCAGGATGCCATGAAGCCCAGAGCCTGCAGAATTTGTCTTGCAGATAACTGGGTTTTTGTTGCCATCAGTTTGAAGTAAGTAGTCAGTTGCCTTTGCTTGTCTGACGTGAGGTAAGCCATCTGGGCGGTTGTATTCAAGCTTGCACCTAGGAATGTTATCTTTTGAGAGGGTACCAGTTGTGATTTCTTTTCGTTTATTGTGTACCCTAGGCATGTTAGAAGCCTTTTCACAAATGCCAGGTGTCGAAGAAGAGTGTCCTTGTTCTCTGCTTGAATGAGACAGTCGTCCAAGTAAGGGTATATTTGTATACTTCTTTGTCTGCAAAATGCAATTACTGGTGCCAGGCACTTTGTAAAGACCCTGGGCACAGCAGATAAGCCAATGGGCAGTGCAGAGAATTGGTAATGCATTAAGCCAGCCTTGAATCTGAGGTATCTTCTGCACGAATGTCTTATTGGGACATGCAGGTATGCTGCTTTTAGGTCTAATGTCACCAGCCAAGCATTCTTGTCCAGCATGGGCAGAAGCTGCTGCAAAGTCAGCATTTTGAATTTGGGAACGTCCAGGTATCTGTTCAAAATCGATAAATCCAGTACTGGCCCCCAGGCCTTGTACTTTCTGGGTACCAAGAACAGTCTTGAGTAAAAACCTTGTCCTTTTTCCTGTTCTGGTACTGGCTGAATGGCCTCCATATCCATGAGGTTCATAATCTGTTTCTGTGCCTCTGCCCATTGATTTTGTGGCAGATTTGGCCAACCATTTGCCATTGGCAGAGTGTGGAAATGGAATCTGTAACCTTGTGATACTATGTTTAGTACTCACTTGTCCTGGGTTATTAACTGCCAATTTTGAGCAAAAAGTGCTAATTTTCCCCCTAAGGGTGCTGCCAAAAGATAAGTGCTTGGTGTAGGCACAGGGAAGTAATTGGGACTGTTTTCTGTAAGTTTGCGCTTTATCTCCTCCAGATTTGGAGGTAGAAGTGCCCCATTGCTTTGACCTGTATGAATCTTGCGCCTGGTATCTGGAACACTTAGGGCATCTGGATTTGCCCCTTTGAGCTCTGACACAGGAAAGGACCAATTTTTTGTAGGCCAAGGTCTACTGAATCTTGGTGGCTGCACTTTAAGAAGTCTTTAACAGTTTGCATAGACTTAGCTTTGTCTTCCATTTTCTTTAAAACCTCTTCTGCCTTAATACCAGAGTATCTTGCTGTAAAGGTGCATCTAGCAATTTAGCTTTAACATGATCAGGCAAATTTTGTTCTTTTAGCCAGGCATGCCTCCTAATCACAGATCCAGTAACTGCGGCCCTGCGGGAGGCCTCTAAGGAATCAAAACCACATTGCAAAGTACGCTTTCCAACCTGTTCAGCTGCATGCAATAATTCCTGCAATTCTTTATTTTCTGCACATTCAGATATCAACATCATTTTCTCTTTCAGCAATCCCATAACATGTTGCTGATAATATGAAATTGACAGTTTAAGGCCCCAATTGCCAAGGTTGCAGATGTATAAACCTTTTTCCCCATCTGTCCAGTGCCCTTGAATCTCTGTCAGAGGGGGTAGGATTTTTTGCTGTTGAGGCCTTAACTCCCTTTGGACCCTGTGAAATAGTTTCAGGATCAGCAGCAGAATTTCTAAATAAAAATTTAAGAGAGTCAGGGACCCTGTAATATCCGTCAGTCTTACTGGGAGCCGGAGGCAAGGAGTCACGGGTCAAGCTTGACTCCGAAAACACATCATCCACAATGTCCAAAACAGGGGGAATGGCTAAAGGCCTGTGCTGAGGGAGAAGGAAATCCCTGAGCCTCTTTTTTGATTCTGAGAAATCTTGACTCTCCCAGTAAAAATGCTCTCCCTCAAAGTATGCAAAGTTTCTCCAAAAGAATAATCCTCTGGAGGAAATGCAGATGGTACAGACTCCTCTGCATCAGAATCCTCATAGGGAGGTATAGATAATTCCTGATCAGAAGAAATAGAAACCTGATCTGAAGATTCATAATCAGTGTCTTGCCTAATCCTCTTATCTGGAGGGGGATGGGTACCCCTGATCAAAGTAATAAGGTCTTCAGCCATTTTGATCATCTGTTTTTTAGGCATAAAGGCCTGTGCACATGGCTCATGTGTTGGTTTTTTAGATTTAGAAGTTGCTTTTGTCTTTGGTTTTGCAGCTATCATTAGACAAATGTTGAGGTCTGAATACACCCTCAGAAGCCGGTGCCTGCTCGGCGCCTCCGGACCCATCTGAGGGAGATACATCCGTCGGTCCAATACCGTGAGTATCTTGCGGCATGCCGGGCTCCACAAGGGTGTCAATAGAGGCCTGCGACTCGAAGGTAGCGGGTATCAGGGGCTGCGAAAGCACCTCACTGAGGACCGGCAAACCGGTGACTGGCTTAGAAGAAGCTTCGTCGGTTTTGGATCTTGACTGCCTTTCTCTGTCCTTTTCTTTGCGTTTTTTGTGTACTCCGGTAGTCGGACTGCTAACCGACGACATTTCTGGGTAATTAAATCTGTTTCCAAAATACTTAGAGGCAAAGATATACCGACGCTTAATAGTGTGTTGGTTAAATCTAGCACAAAACTGACAGCCAGGCACGTTGTGATCAAGGCCTAGGCAAGGAATACAGTATAAATGGAAATCCTTATGAGGTACTTGCTTCCCACAAGTAATACAATTAACTTTTTCTGAACTCGGTATGGAGCAAGAAAAAAAGTTTCCCCAACGGGGTACTTAGCTTCAGTGAAGACTTTGGTTCTGAAACTCAAACTCGAATATTTCAGTAGTCTGTCAACCGGCACTTGCGAAACGCTTCTGCTTCGGGCACCATGCGGCAAGAAAGACTAAAGAAAATGGTGTTGGCTGCATGTTTTATACCCCTGACAACCTGACATCATGAAAGAGGAGACAGCAACCGACGCAAGACCCAAGATTTTGGAATTCAGGCCGATTGAGGCAACCTGCCAACAGATTACCCAAATATAATGACTGCAACAGTGAAACACGAAGAACATCTGGGTCCAGAATCCAAAGGGTCCTCCAAAAGATGAAGTCAAAGGAAGGGAAACCAAATCTGATGCCAATGAGGGGCTATTAGAATGATGGTCCTTCCCAGGGTTTTTTTTTTAGAACCTTGGGTATCAACGGGATTGCTGGAAATGCATAGAGAACACCAGGAGGTTAATCGTGAACGAGTGCGTCCCTTGGGGCTTCTCCTGGACAGGGAATCAGGGCAAGCTAGCTTCTGCATTTCATGTACATGTGACTGGCCCCACCTGCGGAACATCCTGTCCGCTATTTCGTTCTTGAGGAACCACTCGTGGGGCAACAAAATTTCTCTGCTCAGCTTGTCTGCTATCACGTTGGATTTCCCTGGGATGTGCGTTGCTAACAGAAAGCGCTGGGTGGATATAACCCACTGACATACTCTTAGGGCCTCGTGACAAAAGGGGTATGACCTGGTTCCTCCTTGCTTGTTCAAGTACCAGACTACTAGACATGTTGTCTGTCTGAATCGCAATTGTACCCAGATGGAGAGTCCTGGAAGTACTGCTTTCATCTCTAGGACATTGATATGCAAGTGTCTCTCTTGATCCGTCCATGTGCCTTGGGCTGTTTTCCCTGAAAATGCCCCCCCAAATGTCCATGGTCACTGTGGCCGATGGTGGGAGTAAAACAAAGGGACAACCTATCGTGACATGGTGAGGTCAACCACCACAGAAGATCCTTTTTGCATGAGTTTGTGATCATTAACAGGTGAGACATGGGAAGCTGTTGGTAAGACTACTGAGTGAACAGCAGCCATTGCAGTATCCGCATGTGCATGCGACCCAGCGGTATGTCCAGAATTGCAGCTGCCATTGTACCTAACAATTTTATAACTTCTGTTGCTGGAGCCTTGTTTTTGGATATCAGACTGCGGACCTGCTGACAGAGTAGTAAGACTCTCTCTAATTGAAGTCTTAGCGTGGTGGTGATGTCCAGTTCTGCTCTGATAAAAACGGTATGTTGTGATGGCGACAAGGCAGATTTTTTATGAGTTTATTGTAATGCCCAGCTGGCTGCAGAGCGACAGAGTGGAGTCCCTGGCTTGAATGAGTTGATGCCTGGTGGTGGTGGTGAGGAGCCAATCATCTAGGTAAGGAAACACCTGGAATCCTAAACATCTCAGGTGAGCTGTGACCACTGCTATACATTTTGTGAACACACTGGGTGCTGTAGTGAGACCAAAGGGCAGGGCTCAAAACTGGTAATGATTGGCTCCCAGCTGGAAGTGCAGATGATCCCTGGATGGTCTGGACATTTTTATGGGTAGTATGCTTCCTGGAGATCAAGCACATCCAATTGTCTTTCCCTAAAAAGGGAAGTATCGACTGAAGCGTGACCATCCGAAACTTCTCTTTCTTGACAGATTTGCTTAGCCTGCTGAGGTCCAGTATAGGTCTCCAGTCCCCTGTCTCTTTTGGAACTAAAAAAAATCTTGAGTAAATTCCGGATCCTATCTGGTCTGCTGGGACTGGTTGGATGACTCTTAGCAATGTTTGGACCTCTACTGTTTCCTGTTCCCTGTAACTGGGTGGAATGTCCAGGATTTTCCTTGTCAGTGGAATGTTTGGACCGCTACTGTTGCCTGTTCCCTGTAACTGGGTGGAATGTCCAGGATTTTCCTTGTCAGTGGAGGGGGTGTGGTGAAAGGAATAAAGTATCCTCTGGAAATTATACTTTGTACCCAGCTGTCATTTACTTTTAGCCAGGCATCTGGATACAAAGATAAGCTGCCTCCAGAGTATCGACAGTCAGGCCTCCTTTCAGGAGCACTGGTAGGGCTTCCCAAAGAAGTGATCTCTGTCGCCCTGGTTTTGCAGACCCCCTCTGCCACAAGGGTGGCATCTTCCATTATTGCCCCCTCCTCTGCCCCTGGAGGGGGGGTTCACCACGTGTGCCCTGAAAGGCTCCTTGGGCTTTTTGGAAACACATTTTCCCTCCCCTTTGACCCCTGGGATAGGGTCTGGTAGGGGTGGAAAAATGGACACCGACAGCAGATAGAGTCTTTCCTTCCTGCTCACACCTGGTCAGTTTCCTTAACTTTGGGCCCAAAAAGGGACGAGCCCTCAAAAGGGATATTCACAAAGGATGACTTGAAGGGCTTCACAAACGAACACAAGCGCATCCAGGTGCGTCTCCTAAGAGCAATTCCTGTACCCGCTGCCCTGCTCGTTCCATCAGCTGCATATGAAATGAGGCACATGGACGAGTTAACAATGGAGTTGAGGGTAAAAAGCTGGGAAGCAACTTGGTCTGAAGCTACTGTACCCTGAAGATATCTCCCAGCTCTTTAAGGAGATCTCTTTGCAGTCTCATGAAATGAGTTGGGTAGTTGAGCGAACGGAGTGCAAATGTCGCTGAACTAAGTGCACTTCCCATATCTATCCATGATCCTGGAATGTCTGTTAGGAGGATGGATAGAAGAGGAAATTTCCTTTTTGGTGGCTGCTGCCACCACCATGGCATCAACTGGCACACCCTTGGTCAAAAAGGATTTGTCTTGGGGGGCAGAGGGACAGGCTCCACAGTGTCCGGAGACTACCACGCCCTTCGTGAGATCAGCTGCATAAGCTCTTTGAAAGGCGGAGACACCCAAGAGGTGGAGGGCTGAGACCCGAAAGCCTTCAGGAGAACCGACTCATCTTCAATAGGGTTTGTGGACTGCTAGTCACCCCTCTGCCTAAGAGTTCTAGTATCTCAGCAAATGAAATATCCTCAGAGGGAGACCGTGCGGACCCTTTTGATTCATCCAAGTCAGTATCAGATGCTAGGGATTCCTGTGGGGAGTCTTTATGTTTCCTCTTACAAACTCTCTTCCTTGGAACCTCATCACTAGGAGCTTCTGGTGAGGTCTCAGAAGAGCATGGGCCACTCAATGGGGCTTCCGGAGGCTCTGGGTCTCTACGCTTTGCCAGGATCTGTGAAGCAGAAGCAGACACAGGTGCTTTAGGGGAGGAAGAAGCCAGACCTGAGGTTGAGGATGTCTTAGGAGACATAACTCTCCTCATGGCTTCGAAGGCACCCCTGATCCGATGTGAAGGGACCGACAGATCTGTGGAAACCGTTGATACCCCCGGCATCGGGACAGTGGGCACTGAGCCAGAGGTAGGAGCTGAGCTCATCCGAGCTAAAGCCCCGAGAGGCAGAGTCAGAACAGACAAGTCGGTCCGACTATCCTCCCTGGACCAGACCAGTGTGTGGGCTCCTAGAGTCCTTGATCGGCACAGAGGACGTCAGAGTAAATGGAGCCGAAGAAAATGGAGCAGGTGTCGGCTCCGAAGGCTCCACAACCAAGTCCAACTCCTCCAGCTCCGAAGGACCAGTGCCTGTAAAGGCTTCTGCACCACACGATCCACATCCAAACCGGAAAGGCTAATGGAAGACCGAGATGAATGGATCGAAGGTGGTACTGACTAACAATGGAGATTTTGGAATTTCAGATACCGGTTCTAAAACCAGGGAGCGGCTCCAAAAAGGTAAGACAGTCAGCACCGAGACCTGTGGAGCCGATATCACAGACTTTTTAGATTTTTCGATTCAATGGAAGTCTTGGAAGATTTTGATGACTTACTGGATCCATCCTTGAAAGAAGGTTTCAGTAAACCCCTATCAGTAAGTTTCCTCTTTCTCTCTCTCAGGAGAACCCAAAAAGGAATGGCATATGGAGCAGGTTTCTTGCAAATGTAATGCTCCTAAACAATAAACGCAGTTGACATGACTGTCAGTGAGACATTTTCTGCCCACATTTAGGGCATTTTTTGAACCCTGACTTAGGGTGTTTGCCCTTATCAGCCATTGACAAAAAATTAGACACCCAACAACTATAAACTAACAATAAGCCTTCCAAAAATACAGGTTAAATATAAAAGACACAAGCCTTCCAACTATGGCTAACAGGTCTCACACAAAGACACTATTTATCTAAGCACATACAGTTGTGACAGAAAGACACTATTTAAATGCAACAAAGCTAATTGCTACAGATAACACACTAAAGTATCTTAAAGCTTGTGACAAAATGTCACTAAGCACATACTATTTGTAAGGAAAAATGTGACAGAAGGTCACTAAACACTTAGGATTAACTATGCCTAAGAAAAAACAAGGCCAAATATTAATATATGAAAAAGCACACGAAGGGAATAGGGAAACACAGAAAGCTATAAGAGCTTAATTAACTACAACTACTTTTTATAAGAAAAGTAACAATAATATTTGAAAATATTGAAAAGTAAGGTTTTTACTGGACCAAGCTAGCGTGAACCTCTGATCTGTTGCAGTGGCAAACTAGATCTGAGGTAGCTCTAGGTGCATTGTGGGATATGGACATGGCCTCGAGCTATTTGAAGACCTAGAGCTTTGTAGTAGGCCGACTTGGAGCAGAGGATCAGCTCTGAACCCATCTGTAAGAATGAACGGCGAGAAAGAACTTCACATTTCTCGATTCTTCTGGGTTAGGAGTGTTGGGATCCAAAGTAGGTGCCATAGTGGCAGGGGTGACGGGCTGCGCAGCAGGGATAACCAGTGCTGGCGTGGCCAGTCTGAGGCAATCATGATGATACTTTAACATATGAAACTGACAGTTTAAGGCCCTAATGGACAAAGTAGCAGAAGTGTATACCATCTTACCCCATCTGTCCAGGGCCCTGGAATCTCTATCACAGGGCTATATTTTTTGGCAGTAGTAGCTTTAATACCTTTGGGTCCCTGTGAAATGGTCTCTGGGTCCGCAGTAGGATTCTTAGAGAGGAACTTGAGATTGTCAGGTACTCTAATACCTGTCAGGTTTCCTGGGAGCCAGAGGTAAAGTGTCTGGGGCCAGGCATGTCCAGTACAGGAGGGATAGCTAAAGGCCTAAGTTGAGGTAGGAGTAAGAATTCCCTAAGCCTCTTTTAGGAGTCAAGAGTAATCCTGGCTTTCCCATCAAAGCTCCCCAAGACAGTGTGCAAAGTTTCACCAAGAGAAATATTCTGGAGGGGAAGCAGAGGGAATGGAGTCCAATGCATCAGAATCCTCATTAGGTAGAGAAGGGCAAATCCTGATCAAAAAACAGAAATTTCAGAATCCTGATCAGAAGGAAAATCAGTTCTAGGTCTCTTAGAGGGAGAAGTCTGGCTTACCCTAATTAATGTCTTCAGCCATTCTTATTTGTTTTTTAGGCATATGGTCTTGACGATGTGGTTTACACGTCAGTTTTCTAGGCATGGGTCGAGTTTTAGGCCTTGAAGATGGAGTCGGTTTGATATTCAAGTCAGTAGTCCTGAATACACCATCAAAAGCTGGTGCCTGCACAGCGGCTCCGGACCCATCCACAGGTTCCAAAGTCGAAGCATCTTGCAACATACAGGACTCCAAATGGGTCTCAGTAGAGGCCTGCGAATCTGAAGTAGCAGGTATCAGGGGCTGCAAAAGCACATCACTGAGTACTGGCGAACTGGCGACTAGCTTAACTGAAGCGTCAACAGCTTTGGACCTATGTGGTCTCTTTCTTTAAGTTTTCTCAGAATGTCGGTAGTCGGATGGCTTACCGAAGCCATTTCTGGATAATTAAACTGTACCGAAATAGTTTCATGTGAAAATAAACACACGACGAATAGTTCGAGGACTGAATAAGGCACAAAACAGACAGCGAAGGATGTCGTGGTCTGGGCCTAAGCAAGGAATGCAGTACGAATGAAAATCTGAGGTATCTGCTTTCCACAAGTACTACAATTAACTTTTACTGACATTGGTTTAGAGCAAGAAAAAAAAAGTATCCCCAAAGGGGTACTTGGCTTTAAGACTTCGGTTCTGAAACTCGAAAACGAAAATTTCAGGAGTTGGCCGACCAGCACTTGCAAACTGCTTCGGCACCACACTGCAAGAAAGACTGATATAATGGCGTTGGCTGCATGCTTTATACCCCTACCTGATATCATGGAAGAGACAGCAACCGACGCAGGACCCAAGACTTTGAGAGGCTGGCTGAGGGCTACCTGCAAGCAGATAACCCAAATGTAATGACTGCAAAAGTGAAACACGAATAATATCCTTATCAGTCTCAACAAAAAGCCAAGATCCCTTATCAAATCCTCTAAAGCCAGCTATGAAGGCAGAATTACAGCAGACACCAAAAAACAACCACAAAGCCTTCATTAGCTATATCAAAAACCTCAAAGGCAATACCCAGATTTGCTCAGAGTTATTGCACAATAGCACCTCCTATACTGAGCCAACAGATGTAGCCAACAGATTCAGTCCCAACTTTACCCCTCTTCCTCCCCCCAAGGGCCCTATCACAATACCAGCTGAAAGCCTGGTACCCACCATTTCTGTGGCACAGGTAAATGCCGCATTGTCCAAAGCCAGTATTACAGTGTCCATGGGACCTGATACCATCCCTGGCTGCGTCCTACATGAGCTACAAAACAAACTGGCACCACATCTGTGTGCCCTGTTCAATCACAGCCTTCCCTCAGGCTATGTCCCAAACGAATGGCGCACTGCTACAGTCATCCCGCTCCATAAAGGGGGAGCAACTACAGACCCTGGGAACGATCAACCCATTAGTCTGACAAAGCCTGGTATGCAAAGCTAAGGGGCACATCGTGGACCTGCTTAAAGATATAGGCAATCTCCAACTCTGACCCCACATCTTGGCTTTGTCAAGTGGAGATCCTACCTGCTGAACCTGGTTGACTGAGGCAATCACCAAGGCTGTGGACTGTAAGGCAGTGCATACAGACTACCTCAACCTGGCCAAGGCCTTTGACACCATTCCCCACTCCAGTATCATTGATAAACTCACCAAAACTAGGCAATCCTTACATCACTAGGTGGGTTGCAAATTGGATCAGACACAGGACCCACACAGTGAAAGTTGGATTCCAAGTCAGACTGTCGATCAGTCACAAGTGGAGTCCCACAGGGCTCAGTCATGGGGCCCTTTTCTGTTTGACATCTACTTCGCATTAGTCCAGGCCAACATAGGACTTGGCTGACCAAGTTCATTGACTGAAAGCCAAGAGTCATTATCAATTCCCAAGTGATGCAGACATCCTACAAAGGGCCTCTCTGGGACTAATGACCGATGTCAGAACCATGGCCTGAAGCTTAACGTAAAAAAAATGCACCAGCATCCCCTCTGGAAAAAAAAATTAAGTTCCCATGAATTACCACGTTGATGGGAGCCCACTGAAGGACCCATAAGAGATCTAGGCACCCATGTCAACAGCCACCTCACCTTCGACCACATTGCCACTGTGGTCAGAAAGTCCTATGTGGCACATCATATAACCAAAGGTTTCGCATCCAGGAAGAAAGATCATCCCGCTCTACTCATCCCTCAGACCAATCATCGAATATCATGCCCCGTTTGGCATGTACCCAACCAGACCCCTACAACAGCTGGAGAGGTCATAAAAGTACCTCAAAAAATCCTAGGCCTTTAAACACATCCTACATGAACAGATAAAAAATATCAGCTGTTCAGTCTCTTATCGTCTTAGAGGTGACTTCTGCTTGACTTGCTAAGTCATGTCCAAGCCAGCCGTACTTGAAATACTACACCTAAAGAAATCCCAATCCCCCACCTCACATGCTCCAGGGATCACAACCTCATTACCACAATTAATAGAACATGCTGGAGGGACAGGTTCATCTCCCAAAGCCCATACATGTCAAGCAGAGCACCTCACTGGCCCTCTTCAAGAGGAATCTTGAGTGGATGGGTAACAAAGTTCATTCCAGTTGCACTATTGGATATGGGCACTGTGAATATCAGGTGGCACAGTGCCTGGGAAACTTATTTTTGGGCTAAGCTTGTAAAGGCTCCAGGGCCATTAGCCTAGTACACACCTATGCCCTGCAGGGATGAAGAGCAGTGAGAGGGCACAGCCAATGTGAGACGAAGAAGCTAAATGCTAAACTTACACCTAAGCACAAGTGGAAGTTACAGTTCTTCCTAAGCAGCTTTCGCTTGAACTAAAATTTTGAAGCAGCAGTTTCCAAGCAGCCTGTAAATAGTTGCTCCAAAAATTAAAAAGTTAAGTTATTCCAAAAAGACCTGTTCCTACTATTGGAGCTGTCTGGGTATCTTTCTTCCACATTGCTCTCATTTCTGCCTGCAGATCCTGATATTTTAGGACTACGCAAGACACTGGAGTCACTGGGTGTGAGTTTCAATGATCAATGCTACAATCTTCCTTTCTTGACGACTATATCCAGTTTATCATCTATCTGTTGAACTGTTAGTAATAGGTGATCCATTTTCTGATGCTTTGTGGCTCATGTTTCCAGTGTTTCAGCCACTTCTAATATCAATGTTTGCACTATCCCTAGTTTAACAGTCTTGCCACATTATGGTTTTCAGTATACAGTCCTCCTGCCATTAGTGTTGCAATGGTTTCCAATTTGGTTTTACAAAACCTACATTTGTCTGTTTCTCCCACGTTCAATAGGCGGTGTAAACCAGCGTATACGTAGCCCACTACCTTGGGCTACCAATATTAATCGCTGAATTCACCTCTCCTTAGCCATTCCTGCATTCATTCCCTATCAAAATAAGGTTCTTCCAGAAGTTTATACTTGCTACTATATTTATGCTTTTTCCACATTTCTTGCCTTCTCATCTGTTCCTTCCTTATAGTCTTTTTGGCACATTCAGTTGCTGCCCGATTTTTATCTCCTTCTGGTTTGATTTCCATTCCTGCATTATGCAGGTGTGCACCTGCTAAATGAAGCAGAGAAGTCATTAGATTTATTCTCATGTTTCAACTTCCACTAGATTTGGGTCTTGGGAGGTCAGGTGTGGAGTCCCACGATTGCAGATCTATACATGTAATCAATTTAAAGGAGACTCATCCCACCTTCAGAACAAGGAATATACAATCTTGGTATACACCAATTTTTACAAGTCATTTTTCCTAGTGTATCCAAGCAGGATATGCCAGAAATGTTTACAGAAATATGCATATTGCATTAGCAAGTATAAATATCTAAACTTAGTAGGCAGACAGCATGGACTAGTGACTACTTTTACAGCATTATGCAATCTTGTTTTGAGATTGTGGAGTACCACAATTATATTACGATAAAGTGTTTAGGTTATTTTCAAGAAATTGTATAGTAGCTACTGTTACACACTACCCAATTTATGTAAGGAGTTATTCCTGGCCTCTACAACGACTGAAGTGCTGTTCTACAATATGTCCAGGTAACCAGTAGCAAAGATTCACAGAAGCGTAGGCAATTATGCGTAGGTAAGCTGCGGTGGTGCATCGGTAGTGTTGTTGCCTCACAGCAAGAGGTTCTCCCGTTAGATTCTCGGCTGGAGCACCTTCTGTGGCGAGTCTGCACATCCTCCCCGCAGTCAAGTGGCATTCAAAAGACATGCGTAGAATGGGCATGCCTTCACTGAAGGTTGGGCATCAAGCTGGCACCTCAGCACCCATAAAAATCTACTGCCAATCATTAGCAGACCAGAGTTCAGCTGTGGAGACCCCTAACTGGGAAAAGCCAAAAGAACAACCAAGTATAAATATCCACAAGCATATAGCAGTTGACTGCAGATATCTATGACTTTGTGACCATAAAGCAAGCCATAATAATATGAAGCACAGCATACACAAGTTATGTAAATATGGCATATTAACTTGGCAATCAGGAAACCACAGACCTTCGGGGCACATGAAAGTAAAGTAAATTCACCATGACAGAAGATGTTCGTGTTCACAGCTGTAGTAGCCTTAACTATGAGTTATATATTGCATGGATTTTAGCTGGACAGATTCCAAAGCTTCAGGGGACCTTCCAAGCACCTAAACAGAGAGATGAACAAATTGAAGACCAGTTTGGGCACCCTCTGTTGACATGAGAGCTTTGAAGTGTTTGGAGGCTGAACCCTGTAAGGACAATGCTGAGTAAAAACAGACCTTTGCAAACACTGCAAATTAAGAGTTGATGCAGGGAGGACTGGTTACTGCAGCAGTAGTCATCTGACCAGTATAGTACTTTTACTTGCACAACTGTACTAGGTTTATCATATTGCTCACAGCTGCAGTAAACTATTTGGAAGATTAAGGGGGAATGGTCCAGAAGAATGATCTAGACCCAAGGAATAAAAGCTTGTACACAGTACCAAGTTGCTGCTCAGAATCCAACCCTTTCCAAAAAGGGATAGATGCAGCCAAGGCTGAGTGCACCTAGACCCTGCCTAAACAGTCTGGCTATTAGCTTCTCTAAACCAAGGAGGGGCCAACTTTTCTTGCAGACCTCATGCAAAAACACATTTTGAAGAGAAAGTGTGTCCCACATTTAAAAAAAATGCATAGAAAAGGGAACTCCTGGGCAGACATGCTGAAATGGGTGATGAGTAAGTCACTAGGATAACAAAAAGCCATGAATGGGTGCTAGTTACATTAGAACATTTTCCAGTTAGTGATTTGTTAAAAATGCTTTTCCAGTAACAGACCTTTGCCTCCATTACTGCAAGTTACGCACACAGTACCATAGATGTCAGTAGATTTTAAGACCCTACCATCCAGGCAGTCAGCTGAAGTTTATCGATGCACCCACCCAACCCCCAAACAGCTATGACCCTCTGAACAATTCCATTCTGAGAGACAGCTTATGGTTACTGCCACTTGCAAGTTTTAAAAGGAATGCCCACTGTCATATTGGCCAAAATGGATTCACTGTAATGACCTTGGAGGCTTTCTTCTGAATCTTCAGAAATACCCTGGATATCAGTAGAAGGGTGAAGCATACAGGTACATTAATATCAAAGGAAAGAAAAAAAGGAATCTTTCAGGCCTTCTTGCAGAGTCCCAGAACGGAATCTTGTCAGCTAATTTGTTCAGAAGCAAATACGTATACCAGAAGAAACAGCCTGAAGAGGTCCGGGGATCAAGAGAATTTGGGCAGTCTATTGCCATGACCACTGCAAGCATCTCATATTTATGCACTCTAGTTTTGGTGTCCTATGCATCTTGCACTTTTACACCTCCTGAAACTGCTCCCAAGCAAAATCCAATTCATTGGGGTTACCACTTTTGAGCAGGGAGGGAGAAAGGAAAACAAATTTTGGGAAAATTGCTATGTCCACCATAAGATGACAGCCTCAGCACTGGGATTAGAAGACAAAGGGTATTGGTGCAGGGGCCAAAGACTTCAGATACACTTTGCTCTTTAACATAGGAGCCTTGCCAGGGAATCACGAGAACCACTGAAGCCATGACGAGTGGCATTCCCTTAGTGACTTAAGTCTGCATGGAAAACCTCAAATAGTTTTAATTTCTGGAACCATAGGGGTTATGAAAGTACAAATGGCAAACCCTTCAGCACAAACTATTGTTACAGTGGAAGTATCTAAGACACAGTAAACACTAACTTAAGTTTGTAATATTTTATAAACTTAGAATCTCAGCAACCACTCAAATTGCACATACTTGGCAGCATTGTTATTCATCGGAGAGCTTTCATAAGAGGCTAAGGAGTTCAGTCAGCATTACTTGGTTGAAATATTTAGAAAATGTTACCATAAAAACAGTGACTCTTTAGACAGTTCAAAAATTATTGCAGTTGTTTGCACCATTGTGTAAGCTTTAAAAACTTTTAAAGCTTTGTACATTAGCATGGATTTGGAATCAATGCAAATATGAACAAGCAATATTGGACATTGAGGTGCCAGGAGTCAACTGCAAATGCACCTGGAGGAGTCACTGTGATGTAAAGTTAACGAAGGCGTCTAGGAGACACCCAAGAACCCAAGCCAGGGTGAATGAATCAAGACTATTGAAGGTGCTCATGGAATCCAAGCATGCAAGATCTATTCACCCAAGCAAGATTTCTGATGCTTGGGGGGGGGGGGGGGTGGAACGCAAAAGTAAACAAGTAGTCTAAATATGGAAAAGTGTGGATACACTGTAGCCTGCAAGAGCTATAACTGGAGAGTCACACCTCCTGTTGGTGCAGTGGAGAAGTGACCAGCATCTTTTTAAACCCAATGTTACCACTAAATGGAGGAATATTTTGAATTCTGGCACCAGACAAGTTTAGAAAACGCAGTCTTAGAAAGCATTTTCTTTGGCACTAAATACATCCTTGAATATGAACCTTTCCTAACCTGGCGAGGAACTGGTTTTAACTGTGCTCTTTAGAAATTTTGGAAAAGGAGGGCTGAAAGTGTCATATTCCCTATATCAACTTGCCTCCATCATACGTCAGATAACCTTTCCTCAGGAGGAACCAAACACTATTCCATAAATTTAAATATCTTTCGTATCTGGAAAGGTTGGACTGCAGCCAGGCAAACCTCCACAAAAGACAGCACCACTGTTTAAGTCATACACCAGACTAGTGTAGAAACTTCAAGAAACCGGAGACAAAACATTTAAACTTTAAAACTTAAGTCAGAATGTGTACAAAAGCCTGCCAATTCAAAATTCAGAAAAATTAAAAGTTGCAGAATTACCCCCACCCCCTTCCCATGCTTGACAGGCTAGAATTTGAATGAACCAAATGCTTAGCAGTAGGATTAAAATATAGCTGTTGGGTCAGGTTTAGAACAAAGTATAAAAACTTAAGACTTGGGAACTTTTACATTCTGCCTTTTTATGGTCAGCAGGCTATTACGAGTGCAGTGACAGAGCCAATAGAACTGGGGATGAGTGAAGGTTGTGAAAATACCAGAGACAAGAGAGACTGTTCTCCCACTGAAGACACTGACGTTTCGGAAATGCTCAAAGAAAACCTCACAGGGAGGGAAAAAGTCCTCAGTCTGCATCCGAAATTAGATTAGAAAACCCTGCAGTCTGTCCCTTAATCTTCCTGTCCAGCTGAAGAATCTTTAATCCTGAAGGTTTCTGGCAAGAGGGATACCTCTTATGAATAGATTAAACAACCAAACGTATGTTTAGTTGAGTTTGTCAGGAAAAAAAAGGGGCAAACAGTACTATAGCAGCAGAAGTTACCAGGAATGGGCTCAACATTGACACTCCCACAACAGACCAGAGTGGCTTTTCCCTTACCCCCCGAGGAGACTCCCAACTGCATGTGGACATTGTTAACCTGTGGTTCAGTGGCTGTAGATACTAGAATCTCCAGAGTCAGAGGAACAAAACTATAGCCACAGCAGTATGTCAACCAAGGCAAGCCTGCTGTGGCAGCAAAGACTGACTTTGTGGCAGTTGGTTCCAGTAAAGACAAAACTGGTGTCCCTTTCCCAGAGAAAGGGGCAAAATCAGCCCCAGGTCATTCACACAGTAAGTGTACTTAAAGTTAAAACTCAAATCTAGAATAAGCAGCAGACACTGCTTGAGACAATCTGCTGCCGACTGACACCTGTGTTGCAGTAAAAGGCAGTGCCAAGGAAGAAACAGTACAAAGACTGCACAACTGCATCACCTAATGGCAGAAAGACTCTTGTAGCAGAGGGACATTCCTCAGTTGATATATCAGATGATGCTTGTAAGCCAACAGCAGTAATGGCCATGAAACAAGTCATATGTGAGCACTTTTAGTCTGAGGAAGTTCTAGTTGACAGTGTTCAGAACAGATTTGGTAGAACCAGATACAATTTTTACATTTGCCTTAGTTTTCTATGCATCCATATGACAAAGAGCACCATCTACCACACTTGTGAATGCACTCTTTCTTTGAAGATGAGCAGGGGGTGCACTATGCACTGAAGTGGTGGAGTCGGACATTACTCCTTAGAACCCGTAGCAGCAGACTTGGCCAAAAACATCCCATCCCACAACTTGAAGCTGAGGCAGTCAACCCAAATAGTCGTCGTGGAGGTGAGAGGGGCATGGAGTGGTTCTGGAAAACCCCGTGGAAGATACTAGCAGGGACAGCTTCGTCAGAACAGGTTTGTCATTGGATCTTTGATTGCAAACCTTGGTTTACATTAAGCAACTGGAAAAAAAAAAAAAAAAAAAAAGAGACAGCAGACCCAAAGACTCAATGTTGCTACTGGAGAGCAGGATCTTGGGGCCATATTGCTTGCGACTAACACACAGGCCTTCTTTCCATAAAAGCCAATTGTGACTAAAATTTTAACACCCAATACCCCTAACAGATTAACAGGGATGGCAGAAGTTAAAACCATAAACCCTAAATAAGGAAATGTTACAAGAAAAAAAGTGCTGGGGGGGGGGCAAAAAACACTATTTACTAAATTCTATAGTTTCACTCCTGCCCACACGGGCTTTAAAAAAAAGAAGCTAGCAATAAGGAGTTTGATGGCAGCAAAAGGATCTTATACCAAACAATGCATAAATGGGACAGTGGAAGAGCACAAGCCAGCCTATCTAATTTTTGCTATGGAGGGGAACCTTCAGTGACAAACCCATCTGTTCCACTGGGGGCAGTCCATTTAACATCTGAACAGGATCCCATTACAGCAAGTCACAAGCACATAAGACCAATAAAGACTTTGTACTACACATCTACGTTCCATTTACTCTACCCCTTTATAATTTTTCAAGTCTTTCCACAAATCACCTACACTATTATACAACCAATAACCAGAACCTAGCAAACAGTTCACACTAATCAGACTGCAGATATTTACAAAAGAGCCATGTGGTAAACTTAAGTTTGCCACCAAGTATATTAACCAAAGCACCCTCAAAATGTTCTGCAAACACCTTTATCATAAGCCATACCACGGAACTTCCAAGCTAGGCAACAGAACAAGGACAGAACGTTTCACTACAAAGATTCAGTTTCTGCCTCTTCATACACAAAGTCTTAAATCAGATACAATTCATCTATGGAGAAAAGAATGCTAATCTTAATATAAAGTTATTCAATCCTCCAAACATAATTTAAAATGGTCAATGAAAAAAATCCCTGGTCAATTGTGACATGATCAATGGGACTTCATCCCAGACAAGTTACAGAATAAAGCTCAATTTATGCCACCCCCCCCCCCACCCACCACCACCACAACAGATAAAATGGGAAGAACTAAAAGATTCAATTATATGAATATTGAATCTTAGACCTACAACAGTTCTACACTACAACAGGGGCTGTAACCACATCAAAGTTCTGGTTCAGGTGAAGCAGGTTTTGCAAACCACCATTTCCATCAACACCACAAGCACTTCCACGTCACACTACTCTCTCCTCCTAATGTGTAAATGGCAAAACGTTACAACTTATGAGTTCAAATGTAGTGCAAGGTACAGGACACTACTGCTGACTAGGTAAACTTCAAAACATTACAGGGGGAATATAAAGCAGTTAATTCTGTATTTAACATGGTCACTTATCCCCATTCACCAAACCATTGGAAGTTATACCATATCCCAGCACTCCAAAATCCAATTCCTCAGTCTCTTGCTCATAACTGAATATAAAATTTAAGCACATTGGGCTGCTTTAGTCTTCACAAAACAATCCCCTTCCCTGTCAGAAATGAGGTACACCTGAACATGCAACAACCTCAGCGGCTTTGCAGAGAACCTTTCAAAAACAAAAGGTCATACCAGTGTGTGGGAGGGCAGAAGTGGAAAGTGTCAAATTTGTGACCTTGCAAAGGGATCAATTTTTCTAGAGATTTTAATGCAAGTTTACACATACGTGCAAAACAGACTTAGTCCTCCCATCACAATGAGTGTGATAGTATAATGTACTTGCGGGTTGTGTTGCAACATCTTAAACTAGTTGCAATTCCTTCCAGTATATCAAGCAGCATCTTAAAAGTAGACAAACTTGTTTTCATAAACTGTTTAGCAAACTTACAAGATTTTTGAAAACTCTTAAGGCTCATTGACAGTTGCACACTCCTTAAGAGGCCAGGTAATCTGTGAAGTATTCCTACCCTTTTCTCATAGTTGAAGTAGGAAAGTTAAAATTTCAGAACTACAATCTTTCAAAATCAGAGCTTACCAGAACCACACTGTGGTTCTCCTGGTCCCCTACAGGTGAAAACAACCAAACTGAGAGAGGCAAATGTTTGTAAAGACAGTGGCATCAGGAAGTTTCACGTTTCAGCCCAAAATGTGCTCCTCAGTCAAAAGGTTCCCTACACAGTTTACTCGCTGTGACAACTGAAACTTCACCCAACTCTCACAAATGGCTTGAGGGAACTCTTCAAACACTGGAGAAATACCAAAAAGTCAACTGAATGACTCTTTGCTACACTGGGAAACTACAAAAATGAATTTTTAATTTCAGCAGTTTCACCAGGTAGCAGCCACAAGGGTTTTGCACCCCTCCGCATATGAAACTTCCCGACATACTACACTGCAAGTTGCAACCAGGAAAAAGTACAGTTGTGTACCTACCATAAACATAGATGTTGAGTGTATTCACTGTTGCAGTCATTACACTTGGGTTATCCTGTTAGCAGGCTACCCTCAGTGGCCTGAATTCCAAAGCCCTGGTCCGGCATCGGTTGCTGTCGCCTCTTCCCCATCAGTGCGCCAGGGGTATACAAGATGCAGCCACAATTTTCTCAAGTTTTTCTTGCCCCAGATGTCAGGTGCCCCCAAGAAGGCAGGCAATACATATTGCTCATAAAAACACAGTAAAATAAAAATACCTTCATCTACAAGCAAATACACCACATAGGTTGTATAGTATAGAGAAGTCCCAGCAGAGAAAGGGGGATGGAGGGTGGGTAACCTGGACTGCAACAGTGAATACACTCCATCTACATTTGTGGTAGGTACACAACTATACTATGTTCATAGTATTTCACTGTTGGTCATTACACTTGGGTAGAATCCCAAAGCTGAGGTAGGGCGGCTGGGTCTAAATAGGATTAGGAGTGGCTATGAGGTCCTGCAGAACTGCAGTGGCAAAGCCTACTCTGGACGAGCAAGTGATATTGCTTGGTAAAAAAGTGTGCATTGAACTCCACGTTGCAGCCTCCAAAACTTCCTTGGTTGGTACTCCTGAGAAAGGCTGCTGAAGTGGCTGCTGCCCTGGTAGAATGTGGCCTAATATTCTTAAGCACTGACTTGCCATGCTGTGCATAACAGAAACAAATAGTGTCCTATCCATTTTGAAACAGTCTGCTTTGAGATAGCCTTTCCTTGTAATCCTGTAGCATATGCTACAAACAGTTGCTCAGTTTTTCTGAAAGCTTTTGTTTTGTCCAAGTAGAAGCGTAGTTGCCAAGAGTGCAGAAGTCTCTCCCCTTTATTCTGTGGATTTGGATAAAATGTTGGCAAATGAATGGTTTGGTTAAGAGCCACAGTGGATACTACCTTTGGCATAAATGTTGGGCTTGTCCTTAAAGAAACTCTGTCCGGATGAAAAAAAAGGTTCCACTGCCATTAATGCCTGTAACTTGAGACTTCCTGCTGAAGTTATTGCTAGGAACAGAGCAGTTTTCCATAAGAATTTTATGTCAGCTATATTAGCTGGCTCAAAAAGAGGTAGTGTGAGCTTTAAGACAAAAGTTGAGGTTCCATATAGGTATCTGTGCTCTCCTTGGGGGTCTTGTTAGTTTGCCCCTCTGAGGTACTGTCTTATTAGTGGACGAGAGAAAATAGGTTCTGTATTGTAATGAGCCGAGAGAAAATAGGTTCTGTATTGTAATGAGCCGAAATGGCAGAGGCATGAATATTAATTAAGGATAGGCCTTTGTCCAGCATCTCAGTTAGGTACTGTAAAAACTGAAGAATATTTGGAACAAGTGGTTCAAGTCCTTGCGCCTGGTTCCAAGCACAGAATCTTCCATTTTTCTGCATAAGATTTCCTGGTGCTGGGCCTCCTGGCTTCCAAAATGACATCCATAACAGCTTTAGACAGAGGTGAGTTCTGAGTGGCTATTATCCACCATGCAGCCAGATTTAAGGTTCTGAGGTGGCTGTGCAGGATCAGATTGTTTTGTGGAGTCAGATGAGGAATTAGAGGTAAAGTCGAGGCTGGGCCTTGAGAAACTCTTCAGGATTGGGTACCAGTGCTGACATGGCCAGTCTGGGGCAATCAAAATTATTTTTGGCTTCTCATCTGACGAGCACCTTGGGAAGGAGAGGCAGTGGTGGAAAGGCATAAACTGTTAGGGTTTTCTAGCTGAAAGATGGAGCATCCACTACCCATGCTTGTGAGTGATAAGTCCTTGTGCAGAATCTCTGTAGTTGGTAGTTGACGGGAGGCAAAGAGATCTAGGTCTGGGCATCCCAATTTCTTTGTTATGCTGAAGACCTGTGGGTTTAGTTTCCACTCATGAGGGTCCATGAGGTTTCTGCTTAGTCTGCCAGAGTATTTTTTTCCTGGCAGGAATTGCGCCTGCAGATGTACATGATAGGTCAGTGCTGTGTTCCTGGCAGGAATTGCGCCTGCAGATGTACTTGATAGGTCAGTGCTGAGCTCCTGGCAGGAATTGCGCCTGCAGATGTACTTGATAGGTCAGTGCTGTGTTCCACAAAGTCATGGCTTGCCTGCAGAGTGGGTAGGAATGTGTGCCCCCTTGCTTGTTTATGTACCACATAACTGTAGTATTGTCAGTCTTCAATAATTGTCCTGGATGTAGTAGATCCTTGAAGGCTGTCAGGGCATTCTGTACAGCTAGCATCTCTGACTGATGTGAAGACGCATTTGGTCCTTGGGCCACGTGCCCTGAATACATTTTCCTGCCATGTGCGCCCCCA
Source organism: Protopterus annectens (assembly GCF_019279795.1). Lineage (NCBI taxonomy): Eukaryota > Metazoa > Chordata > Ceratodontiformes > Protopteridae > Protopterus > Protopterus annectens. The sequence goes on from NC_056749.1 coordinate 424,609,654, forward strand.
GGCATAATCAGATACATCTGTTAGTGTCTGCCTGGCTGTGGGTAAAGTGAAAGGCTGTCCTTTGTGATGACAGGCCAGTGCCCACCATCAAAACTCCTGTTGCAGGCAGGATTTCCAAGCTGTGACAATGTTGAGTCCAAACACTTAAGGTACCATTATAGCTTCCCCATATGCAGTCTTGCATATGGAATTAGCAGGATGCAAGATGCTATGAAGCCCAAAGTCTGCAGAATTTTTCTTGCAGGTAGCTGGGTCTTTGTTACCATCATTTGAAAGTAGTCAGTTGCCTTTGCTTGTCTGGCGTGAGATAAGCCATCTGGGCAGTTGTAGTTAAGCTTGCACCCAGGAATATCTCAAGGGCACTAGTTTTGATTTTTTAGTTTACTGTGTACCCCAGGCAAATTAGTAATTTTACAAACGTCAGATGCTTTAGTAGAACATCCTTTATCTCTGCTTGAATAAGGCAGTCATCCAAGTAGGGATATATTTGAATTCTTTAGTCTGCAAAATGCAATTACTGCCAGGCATTTTGTGAAGACCCTGGGCATAGTAGATAAGCCAAAGGGCAGTGCCGAGAATTGGTAATGCATTGAGCCAGCTATGAATCTGCGGTATCTTCTGCAAGAGTCTGATTGGGACGTGCAGATATGCCTCTGAGGTCCAAAGTAACTAGCCAAGCCTTCTTGCCCAGCATGGGTGGAAGTTGCTGCAGTGCCAACATTGACTTTTGGAACATCCAGAAAGTATTTAGAATTGACAGGTCCAGTATTGGTCTCCAGGCTTTGTCCTTTCTGGAAACCAAGAAAAGTTTTTAGTAAAATCCCTGCCCCCCCCCCCCCCTGTTCTTGCTGTGGTACTTTTTGAATAGCTCTCATGTCCATGAGAGCAGAAATTTGTTTGTGCCTCTGCCCATTGGTTTTGTGACAGGTCTGGCATACCTTGTGGTAGGGTGTGAAAGTGGAACCTGTAACCCTGAGAAACAATATTCAGTACCCATTTGTCCTGGGTGATAAGCCAATTTCCTGAGTAGAGTGCCATTTCCCCCTAAGGGTGCGGTCAAAAGTGCTTGGCGCTTTGTTTCCTATAAGGTTGTGATTGGTCTTCTCCACCTTTGGGGGCTGAAGCACCCCATTGTTTAGGTCTGTATGAGCCTTGGGGCTGAGATCTGCCCCTGTTGGCCTGACACTGGAAAGGACCAATTTTTAGGCGGCCAGTTCCTGCTAAATCTAGGTGGCTTAACCTACAAGAAATCCTTTACCGTCATTGATTTTGCTTTATCCTCCATTTTCTTTTAACACCTCTTCTGCCTCAACACCAAAGTATCATGCTGTAATGGAGCATCCAATAATTTTGCTTTAACATGATTAGGTAAACTGTTTTTAACAAAGCATGCCTTTGAATGAGCCTGTAACTGCGGCTCTGCAAGAAGCCTCTAATGAATCAAAAACCACACTGCAGAGTATGCTTTCCCACTTGTTCAGCTGCATGCAATAAATCCTGCATTTCCTTATGGTCAGGACACTGAGCTTGTAAGCATTTTCTGTTTTAGTAAAGACATTTAAGCATGTGAAACTGGCAGTTTAAAGCCCTTACAGCTGAAGTAGCAGAAGTGTAAATGCCCCCCCCCCCCCCCCATCTATCCAGTGCTCTAGAATCCCTATCACAGGTAACAGGTTTTTTTGCAGTGGAAGCCCTGACCCCTTTGGGACCCTGAGAAATTGTTTCTGGGTCAGCAGCAGGGTTTTTATAAAGAAATTTGAGTCTGGGACCCTGTAGTACCCATCCGGCTTGACTGGTGCAGGGGGCAAAGAATCAGGAGACAAACTGGATTCAGAAAAATAACATCTAGAACAGGGAGGATAGCAAGGGGCCTGTGCTGAGGCAGTAGAGTCTGAGCCTTTTCTTGGATTCTGAATAAAGCTGGTTCTCCCAATGGAAATGCTTCCTCATGGTGTGCAGGGTTTCCCCAAGAGTAATCCTCAGGAGGAGAGGCTGAAGGGATAGATTCTTCAGCATCAGAGTCCTCATAGGGAGGAAGAGTATCTCTGTTCGAAGAGGAAATAGAAACAGTACAGTTTTGTACCTACCATAAATGTAGATGTTAGAGTGCTCATACAGTTGCAGTCATTACAGATGAGTTATCCTGCCGTCGGGGGGGGGGGGGTCCTCAGTCAGCCGAATTCCAAAGTCTAGGTCTGGCGTCGGTTGTCGCTTCTTCCCTGACATCAGTGTGGCAGGGGTACAAGAGGCAGATGCCATTTTCTTCAGTTTTTCTTGCCCCAGATGTCAGGTGCCCCCAGAAGGAAGGCAAAACATATTATGCAAACATGCAATGTAGATAAATCAAAAACAGTAGTTGCAAGCAAATACACCACAAAAGAATACCCCAAATAGGTTGTATAAAGGCATGTCATAAGGCCTCTCCTAAGAGGGGATGGAGGGAGAGTAACCTGGACTGCAGCTGTACGAGCACTCTAACCTCTACATTTATGGTAAGTACTAAACTACTATGTTCGTGCATACAGCTGCAGTCATTACAGATGGGTAGAATCCCAAAGCTAAGTAAGGGTGGCAGGCACCAAGTGGAACTAGGAGGGGCGAGGATGCCCTGCAGGACTGCTGTGGCAAAGCCCACTCTAGATTTTGAGTATAGTGGAAGGTGGTAGTGCTTGGAGAAAGTGTGCACTGAACTCCAAGTAGCTGCTACCAAAATGTCCTTGGTAGGACCCCCCCCCCCCTTGAGGAAAGCTGCAGAGGTAGCTGTAGCTCTGGTGGAATGGGATCTGATGTATACAGGCACAGACTTTCCATGAAATGAACAAAAGCATATGCAGTGGGCTATCCATTTTGAAATTGGATGTTTGGAAATAGCCTTTCCTTGAGCACCTGTAGCATAGGACACAAAGAGCTGCTCAGATTTCCTGAATGGCTTTGTTCTGTCCAAGTAATAACGAAGTTGTCTGTGAATGTCCAAGGAATGTAGTAGTCTCTGTGGATTTGGATAAAAGGTAGGTAAATGAATAGTCTGATTCAAAGCTACACTGGATACTACCTTTGGCATGAAGGTAGGGTTGGTTAAGGAAACTGTCCTGATGGAAAATGAATGGTTGCACAGCCATGAGGGCCTGCAGTTCCGAAACCCTGCGTGCTGAGGTAATAGCCAGAAGGAAGGCAGTTTTCCATGACAAGTATTGTAGCTCTGTTGAAGCCGGCTCAAAGGGAGGCAGGGTCAGCTTTTCCAATACGAAGTTGAGATCCCAAGCTGGGACTGGTAGTTTCCGTGGGGGTTTTATATTTTTTGCCCCTCTGAGGAACTGCCTTAGAGGATGTGAGAATAAAGGAGGCTCTGTATTGTGCAGAAATGGCTGAAGCGTGGATCTTGGAGAATGAAAGGCCACTGTTTAACATTTCAGCTAGGTACTGTAAAATTTGAGGTATATTTATTACCCAAGGGTTCTGGCCCTTTCTTGATTCCAGGAACAATCTTTTCCATTTGGCTGAGTAGGCTTTTCTAGTGGAGGGTCTTCTGGCCTCCAAGATGACATCCTGTACCTCCTTGGAGAGGACAGTCTGTTGGGAAATTAAGGTATTCTCCATGCAGCTAGATTTAGGGTTTTGAGCTGGCTGTGAAGGGTTTTGTAGTTGTGCTGGGACAACAAAAGAGGAACTAGAGGTAGGATCCATGGTGGGGAGTGTCAAGCTTTTTAGGAGAGGATACCAGTGTTGTCGTGGCCAGTCTGGAGCAATCAGAATCATTTGTGGCCTCTGCTCTGGCTTTTAATAGAACTTTGGTCAGAGGAAGAGGCGGGAAGGCAGAGACAGTCAATGTTGTCCAATTGAGAGAGTGTCCACTTTCCAGGCCTGTGGATGATAGGTCCTTGAACAAAATTTTTCCAACTAGTAATTTCTGTGGGTAGCAAATAAATCTAGGTCTGGCTGTCCCCATGCCAGAATTATCTTTAAGACTTGAGGATGCAACTTATTTGTGTGGGTCTGTCATATTTCTGCTCAAGTTGTCTGTCAGTGTGTTTTCCTTCCCTGGCAGGAATTGTTCCTGTAGTTGAATTTGCAATTCCAGTGCTGTGTTCCATAGGGTCATGGCTTGCCTGCACAGGGGGTATGAATGAGTTCCCCAGTTTGTTTATGCGCCACATGACTGTGGTGTTGTCTGTCCTTATCAATAGCTGGCCAGGATGCAGTAGGTCTTTGAAGGTCATAAGATCATTTTGCACGGCTAACATCTCCTTTTGGTTGATGTATAGGTGCTTCTCTTTTTGGGACCATTTTCCCTGGATGCACTGATCCACCATGTGTGCTCCCCAGGTGTAGTCTGAAGCATCAATTGTGATGATTTGAGTTGCTTGAGGTACACAGAAAGGGAGACCTGTGTTTCTTTGGCATGCTTGAGCCCACCACAAAAAATTCCTTTTGAATGCATGGAATGAGTGATATAATTGTTTCCAAGCTGTGGCTGTGTTGAGACCATATTTTTTTTTAGGTAACACTGAAGTTTCCTCATATGCAGCTTTGCACATGGTATGAGTAGGATGCAAGATGCCATGAATCCCAGAGCCTGCAGGACTTTCCTTGCAGTTAGTCTGGTGAAAGTAGCCATTTTGTTGAAATATTGACAGTTGCCCTTGTCTGGCATGAGGTAGGCCATCTGGGTGGTTGTATTTAAGCTGGCACCCAGGAAACACTGTTGTGAAGGCATTAGTCTTGATTTCTTTGTTCATCCTAGGTAGTTTAACAGTTTTATTACAAACACCAGATGCTGCAATAGAATGTCCTTGCTGTCCGCTTGGTTCAGGCAGTCATCCAGATATGGGTAGATTTGTATTCCTTGTCTGCAGAAGGCAATTACTGATGCCAGGCATTTCGTAAACACTCTGGGCGCAGTAGATAAGCCAAAAGGCAATGCAGAGAATTGGTAATGGGTTGAACCTGCAAGAAATCTGAGGTATCTTCTGCAATCCTGTCCGATAGGGACATGCAGGTATGCCTCCTTGAGGTCCAATGTTACCAGCCAAGACTCCTTGCCCAGCATGGGAAGAAGCTGCTGTAATGTGAGCATCTTGAATTTTGGCACCTGTAGATGTGTTTAGGATGGATAGGTCTAAGATGGGTCTCCAATATTTGTCTTTCCTTGGTAGCAGGAATAGTCTGGAAAAACCTTGACCTTGTTCTTTTGCAGGTACCTCTTGAATCACTTTCATATCCATGAGAGCGGAAATTTGTCTGTGCCTCTGCCCTTTGATTGTGGCAGGTTTGGCAAGTCTCTCATTTTTTTGGAAGGGTGTAAAAGTGGAACCTGTAGCCCTCTGTCTAATGTCCAGAATCCATTTGGCTTTCGTAACAATGTGCCAGTTTGAGAATGCCAGTTTTCTGCCCAAAGGTGCTGCCATTTGTCAGGCATAGGGGAAGTCATAGTGTTGGTTTTCTAAATGACTGATCTATCTTCTCCACCTCTTGGGGTTGGTGCTTGCCACTGTCTAGCTCTGTAAGATCCTTGAGGTAGTCATCCACCCCTTGGGCATCTGTATCTGCCCCTTTTGAGGTCTGCCCGTGGCTGGAAAGGACCAATTTCTGAAGGCCAGTTTCTGCTGAAGTGTAGAGGTTGTACCTGTAAGAAATCTTTCACCGTTTGCATAGATTTCGCTTTTTCCTCCATTTTCTTTAGTATCTCCTCAGCTTTAACACCAAACAATACATCTTTTTGAAGTGGTGCATCTAATAACTGCTTTGAGAACTCAGCACAGCTCCTCGTGGTGGCCAGCAGTGTTCCTCTAGCAGCAGAGACCAGAAAAGACTACCTTTCCAGATTTTAAGTATTTTTCTTGGCTTTTTTCGACTGTGCCTTTCGACTACTGTTTCTGCTTGTTTTATCAAAGTTTGCACTGTTTTTACTGTGTTTATAAGCTAAAACCGTTTACTGCACTTGCTAGTTTAAGTTTTGCCTAAAAGTTAAACTACAGGCTAATACACTCAAGTGTACTAGCTTTTGATAGCATTTAGTCGAAAATCATAGCATTTATTGTGTTTTCTGCTTTTCTGTAAAAAAACTTGAATTTTGCTGATCCCTGGGCTTTGTCTTGGTTCCTGTGTTTCTCCATTTTCCTTGTTTGGTCAGGGGGAAGTTTCTTTACTCACCAGTGAGAGTGGGGAGTACTGAGCTGCCTGTTTGTCCTTAGAGGAGTGGTTTAAGGCAGTAACTTGTAGTCTATTGGCCATTTTGGGTCATTTCCTGTCTTTTCCAGCCCCCTGCTATAAAGTGCGCTTTAGCGCGGAGATGCCACTGTTGCACACTAGGGCAGCGCCGGTTAAGCAGGTTTAAACTATTCGGGCTACCTAAAGTCCACTCTTCAAATTTTCCCTTAAAACTACCTTCCTCGAACTATACTACTGATCTAATCAGCATATCCTACAACTAAAAAGATCATCTCTACTTGACTCCAAGTAGACTATTCTCTGTTAAACTTAGCACTTGCTCCTACAGTACTTATTACCTTGATATAGCACTCTTGTCAGATAGTACCCCAAAAAGGCAAACCCCCATTTCTCGGTCACCCACATCCCCCGGAATCTCTTTTAAAGTTTTTTGGTCTATTCCTTCTAGCATGTCGAGGGATCAGTTGCTAGTGTCCTCTCCTGCTCAGCTGGTGAACCTGGGAATATTGAGGCAATGTTACAATTGCCTCATGTACACAGACAACCCTCTCCTCCTCCCACAAAACACAAATACATGCGAGAGATGCAACTATACGGCCAAACTGGAGGCTGAGCGCTCTCAACATAGGACTGGCAAGACCAGTCAGGAGGAGAAGGTTACCACACACACTATAGACCCAGTCTCACATAGTACCATCACAACCTCAAATCATACACAAACACACAAGACATACTCTGAGGCCCTGATCAAAAATCTACCAAAACAGCAGAGGCCACCAAAGCAGACACCCAAACAACCACCACCTCAGAACACAACACCTGCAACATATAGACCTCACAGAGTGTCAAATAGTCACAGCCCTTAAGGCCAAACACAATGCCAGACACACTAGTCATTGGTGACTCCATAGTCAGACACACTGAAGTCCCGCTCACCAGATTGAGTAAGGAGAGAGTTACAGCAAGCTGCCTGTCGGGCGCTAGAATCCGCCACATAACGCAAGCACTCAGGTCTCTCAACAGCAGGTACAAATACGACTCATTGTCCACGCTGGTGTAAACGACCTCAGACATACCTCCTTGGACTACATGAAAAGAGACATTGAGGAGCTCTCTGATTATGTACCCCAGGCAGGTATGACCCTGACCTTGAGCAGTATCCTACCTTCACCAAGAATGATGCCACAATACAGAGATAAGATGATCAGCTTTAACAATTGGCTTAAACTCTGGTGTCATTCAAAGGGGATCCAATGTCTGCCTGGGATGACATGCTGGACAAGCCACGCTGCTTCGCAAGGGAGGGCTTGCACCTGTCACCCCTGGGATTCCAGATATTGGCAAAGGCTCTTGCCACCCCCATAGTGCCTTTTTTAGGCAAGGCTCAAATTCTAAACCTACCACCCTAGAACACAAAAAAGGAAAAAAATTAAGGGTAATGCTGCTCAATGCCAGAAGTCTAAATCTCAAAATGCACGCACTCTAGGCCCTTCTCAATATGGAGAACATAGATGTCTGTGCTGTGACAGAAACCTGGTTCAAGGCTCCTGAGAGCACCCCAGCACTATCAGGTTTTACCTCATATCATGCGTTCCGGCCCCAAAATCCAGACAATACCAAGAAAGGAGGGGGGTATCCATATTCAAGGACACCCACACCAAGACTGGTGGCAACGCACAATGCATCGGAGACCATCCAGGTGCAATTAACCATAGGCAAGACTGCTCTGCAAATTGTAGCATGTTACAGGCCACCCTCACAAACTCAGGAACCTCACATGGCCTTCCTGAAAACACTGGAGGGGATAAATTATCACCAAACAAGATCATACTAGGTGACTTCAATTACCCTAATATAGACTGGGAACACTACTCAAGCCCAAACACCCTAGCCCAAAAGTTCCCAGAATTCATAAACTCATGCCATGCACAATGTTCAACACCGGAAGTATACCCCTCACTGGTGAGATCAGATCACAAACTAATCTCGCTGGAGGTACTCATCCCACCCCCACCTGAAATAAAAAAGACCACAGTAAAGAACTTCTCGAAAGCAGACTTCACACTTCTAAAGACTAGTGTGGTCTCCTTTAAGGCCCCAGAGCCGGCGGAAAACAGTACTCAAGCCGCTGAATCACTTACAAATGCCTTCTACCAGCACCTGCAGGACTGCATGGATAAGGCAATCCCAAGCAAAACAAAGACTCTTGTACCAAAGGCAAGCGTCCAGTCTGGTGGACCCCAGCCATAAACAAACTCTACAACAAAAGGAGGAAGCTACTACAAGATAGAGCAAAATCCTTAAAAGGTAAGACACCTTTGATCACTATAAGTAATAAAATCATCCAAAGCAAATTGAGAATATAGCTAGACTCAAGACAATCATAAGGCCTTCTTTAGCTATGTTAGAAACCTGGGAGGAAACTCCCAGATATGCTCAGAACTAGTTCAAAATGTGAAGATTACTGATCCTACAGACATTGCCAACATACTGGCTGACAGGTTCAGTGCAAACTTCTCCCCCCCTCCCCCCCAAAAGGAGAGATATCTATACCAAACAATTGCAGCCCCCCAAACATCTCTAACGCCCAAGTGAGAACTGCTCTCTCCAAAGCAAAACACACAGCATCCATGGGACCTGATGGTGTCCCAGGCTGTGTGCTCCACGAACTCAACGAGGAATTAAACCCACAGGTAGGACAGCTGTTTAATCATATTCTCACCTCTGGATACGTACCCAGGGAGTGGCGCACTGCAACTGTGGTCCCACTTCAAAGGCGGTGCCTCCACGGACCCTGGAAATTACCGGCCCATTAGCTTGACAAGCCTTATCTGCAAAGTCATGGAGAGGATCATAATGGACCTCAAATAAAGACATAGGGAATTTGCAGACTTTGGATCCAACCCAGTTTGGCTTTGTCAAAGGCAGATCATGCCTTTTAAACTTGGTTGACTTTTTCGAAACAGTCACCAAAGCCATTGATGAGGGAAAGGCAGTCCATACAGCCTACCTTGATCTGGCGAAGGCCTTCGATACAATACCCCACTCTGGTATCATTGAAAAACTCAGCTTAAATGTTAACCCATACATCACAAGATGGGTTGCAAACTGGCTGAGTGACAGATCCCACAGGGTCAGAGTTGCTGGCGCCATGTCAGACTCAAAGCCTGTCACAAGTGGTGTCCCACAGGGCTCAGTCCTGGGCCCACTCTTGTTTGGCATCTACTTTTCCAAAGTACAAGCAAACACAGGAGGGTTATGGCTGACAGTTTGCAGATGACTGCAAACTGGGCGCCATAGTCGAACACACATCTGACAGATATCCTTCAGAAGGGTCTCAGAAACGGATAACTGGTGCCAGAGCCATGGCCTAAAGTTAAACGCCAAAAAATGCATAGTCATACCCTTCGAGAAAAACAAGGTTACCCCTAGCTACCATATAAGTGGCAATCCACTGAGCACAGAAGTTATCAGGGACCTGGGGACCCAGGTTGACAGTAGCCTGTCATTCGACACCCATGTAGCTAAAGTAGTTAGGAAGGCCTTCTACATTGCCCACCTCATCATGAAGGGATTCACATCTAGATCAAGGGAGGTCATAGTCTCCCTATACTCATCACTCAGACCAATGATTGAGTACAATGCCCCATTCGGAATGTATCTGACCAGACACTTGCAGCAGCTGGAGAGGCCACAAGAGTTCCTCACCAAAAGGATAAAGGGTCTCAAAAATCTGTCCTATGCTGCCCGACTGAAAGAATTCCAGCTCTATTCAGTCGCTTACCGCTTGCTCAGAGGTGACCTTTGCCTAACATACAAGGCCATGTCAAACCCAGATTTGATGAATATGCTTCACCTCAAAATCTAGATCCAGAGCCACAAGGGCGGGAGACTTAAACCTCGACACTGCTATTAATAGGACGTGCTGGAGGGATAGATTCATCACCCAGAGACTCCCTATGCTGTGGAACAAAATCCCGGTATGTGTGAGGCAGAGCACCTCGCTGGCCTTGTTCAAGAGAAATCTTGACCAATGGATGGGAGATCACAGATATACCCCAGGGATTACCTCAGTGCCACTGCTCGACAGAGGCACAGCAAAATAATGGGTATAGTTCCCCACACTAAAGGGGTGGCATAAGCCACAAAACTATGGGCTAGGCTTGTAAATGCCCTCGGGCAGATAGCCTAGTATGAACCTATGACATGATCTGGTAAGGTATGCTCTTTGAGCCAAGCATGTCTATGTATAACAGACCCTGTGACAGCAGCTCTGCATGAGGCCTCTAAAGCATCAAAACCACAATGCAAGGTATGCTTACCCACTTGCTCTGCTCCATGCAACAAATTCTGCAACTTTCAAATCTGGTTGTTCTGTTTGTGTCATTCAGCTGAGATAACAAAAACTGTTGGTACTTTAACATATAAAATTGACAGTTTAATGCCCTCATGGTTAAAGTGGCAGATGTATACTACACCCCCCCCCCCCACACACACACACACACCTTTCTAATGCTCTGGAATCTCTGAAGGTAAAGGTTTTTAGCAGCAGAGGCCTTTATTCCCTTGGGACCCTGTGAAATTGTTTCTGGGTCAGCAGTATGGCTTTTATAAAGGAACTGGTGAGAATCAGGAACCCGGTAATACCAGTCTGGTTTAACAGGGGCTGGAGGTAAAGAATCTGGATTAAGACTGGCTTCTGCATACACATCATCCAAAATATCCAACAGGAGGGATAGCCAGGGGCCTATGCTGGGGGAGCAGAAGAAATTCCCTGAGCCTTTTCTTGGAATGAGTAATCTTGGCCTTCCCAGTGGAAGTGTTCCCTCAAAGTATGCAGGGTATCCCCAAAAGAGTAGTCCTCGGGGGGGGGGGGCGCGAGGGAATAGACTCCTCAGCATCAGTGTCTTCAAAAGGGGAATAGGCATAACCCTGGTCCTCAGAATGGTCCGAGGTAATAGAAGCCTGGTCTGAGGAAGGGTAGTCTTCCTCCAATCTGGGTCTTTTGTCAGAGGGGGGTAGGATTTAATAGAGAAGGTGGAAGGCCTGAAGAAGCCTTCAGAAATGGCAGGCCTCACTAAATATTCAGTTTCCCTGCCAAGAGTGGCATCGGTATCTGCAGTGGGAATGGAGATAGAGGAGCCTGTGACCTCTGGTACTGAAGTCACCGGTAAAATAGTTTCGGTAGTCAGGGGCTGCGTAGGTGCCCCGCTGAGAACTGGTAGTCTTAAGCATGGTCTCAGTACTCTGTGCAGACCTCTGATGTCGGTCCTTGTCTTTGCGTCTTTCGCTTAACTGGTGCCAGAGTATCGACGACATAATTAATTTTGCCAAAATGAAGGGCGAACTCCAACTGGCGCTTAGTGCGCTTGTTGAACCTAGCACAAAAACGGCAGGCCGAGACATCGTGGTCTGGCCCTAAGCAAGGTATACAGAAAAAGTGAAAATCCTTATGCGGTATTTGCTTCCCCACAAGAAATGCAATTAACTTTGACATCGGTCTGAGGCAAGAAAAGTTTCCCCAACGGGGTACTTGGCTTTAAAGACTACTTCGGCTGAAATACTTTCGTAAACCTCAGAAGCTAGCCGACCGGCACTTGCAAACTGCTTCTGCTTCGGGCACCGCGCAGCAAGAAAGACTGAAGAAAATGGTGTCTGCTGCCTCTTGTACCCCTGCCGCACTGATATCAGGGAAGAAGTGACTACAACCGATGCCGGACCTAAACTTTGGAATTCGGCTGACAGAGGACCTGCCTGACGGCAGGATAACCCATCTGTAATGACTGCAGCTGTATGCACGATGAACATCTGGTCAGAGGAATCATAGTCCGTCTTGCCTAGGCCTTTTATCAGGAGGGGGATGGGAACCCATGATCAAATTAGGCACTCTGCCATTTTAAGCATCTGTTTTTGGCATGGATGACTGTCCAGGAGAATGCTGTACTTATCTTTAATGGTGTTTTAGACTTTGCCTTGGCTGCCTTGATAGTAAGCTGTGTAGGTCTGAAAAGACCTTCAGAAGCCAATGCCTGCTCAGCAGCTCCAGACCCATCGTTTCCATAGGCCCAATACCTTGGGTTTCCAGAGGCCTAGCTGTGTCCACGTGGTAGTCTGAGGCGGCCTGTGGCTCTGAGGTAGCAGGTGTCAGGGGCTGCGAAAGGACCTCACCGAGAACCGGTGACTGGCCTAGAAGAGGCTTAGTTTTGGACCTCAGATGCCTGTCCTTTTTTGTCTCTGCTTTTATGAATTCCGGTAGTCTGTTCCGACAGCATTATGTAGTTAAACCTTCAACCAAAGTAACGTAAAGCAAAAACCAAACAGAAGTGGTTGAATCTAGCAACGTCTTGGTCAGGGTCTAGGCAAGGAATACAGTAAGAGTGAAAATCCTTGAGGTACGCCTTCCACAAGAAATACAACCGTTAACTTTTACTAACATAGGTCTGGAGCAAGAAAAAGTTAACTGGGTACTCAGCTTTATTGAAGACTTCGGTTCTGAAATTTAATTTTGAAAATCTCAGGAGTCTGCCGACCGGCACTTTAACTGCTTTTGCTTTGGGCACCGCGTGGCAAGAAAGACTGAAGAAAAATGCGTCTGCTGCATCTTTTATACCCCTGGCACACTGACGTCAGGGAAGAGGAGACAGCATGATGCTGGCCCAGGACCGACTGAGGGAAGACTGCCAGCAGATAACCCAAGTGTAATGACTGCAACGGTGAAGCACGAACATTTAAATACTGCACTTGTTTCTCTATAGACAGTATGGAACTACACAAAATATGAAGGGTGTCAGCAGAGGACCAGACATCAGAATGGGCAGACTATGAAAATGTTTGCTGCAGTTCAAAAGGTGGCAGCTGGAATTCATACAAGTAGCACTGTCATGGAGTGTTGTACCCTCCCCATTGCTGCACAATACACAGCACACAAGTGTTACCACAACATGTACAAAAAAGGTGCGATAGTCACATGAACCCATCTACATTCTGCCTGGAAAAACAAGCAAATTGAGACTATCCTCAATGGATTACTTACTCCTCATAAGCCCAACTGCTGCATTAAGTGACCATGTCTTAAGCACAAGGTCACACTACAAATCCCTTACATAACCTTAGCAATTAGGACACCCACTGTCCAGGAATTTGTTTCTAGTCCCAACTCAAACTCCCAGATTGAGTAGTTTACAGACTACATTTCTGGAACTGTGCTAAACCCATCACCTTGCAGTAGCTGCAAAGTTAGGTGTGGGCTTGTACTTATCCCAGGGGAGAGAAGCCATTAGTCTTAGAACCCCTCCCCACCAAAAAAGTGAAAACTTTAAAACTAATTAAATCCACTGTAAACAGATTTAGTTGGTCAGTGATTTGCTTTCTCAGTGTATGGGTTCAAGCTTGCTAACTGGACCTCTGCAATTTGTCAAAATGAGTGTCAATTTACATTAGCATGCTGACCATTGCCATCTTTGTACAGTTTAAAGTTCTGGGGAAAAGGCATGGTCTTGTCACATCTGGTCATGACACCAGGTAGCACAGAAGTGCACAAGTTAAGTGTGGCTTTCAGTGCTAGACTCAACAGCAACACCTTCAATGGTGGCCTCAGAACCAAAAACATGACAATAAATAGTATTAGGCTCAAGTAACATGACCAACAGCCTACTGCTAGCTACACACAGTAGAGAACTGCCTTCACCATTGGAGTCATCTCCGAAACAGGAAGACACTCCATTAAACGTTTTTGCTCAAGATAAGAGTAGCTGGTTCAAAAACAGTACAAGTTTACAGACAGCACAAACATGCAAAACCAATACATACAAGGGGATTGTGATGTTAAATGTGGGTCGTACTGCATCACTAACCAAAGATGCAATGCATCTTTGCAAGCAATAAAAGAAAGGGTGAACCTCCCCCAACTTTAGTTGTCTTTCGGCTTTTCCCAGTTAGGGGTTGCCACAGCAGAACTCCAGTCCAATGATTGGTAGTTTATTTTTACATGGAATTACCAGCCCTGACACAACCTTCAATGAAGGCAAACCCATTCACGCACGTCTCCACACAGCAGACACTAGCTGAGAATAACTGGACAGTGTCTTACTGTGAGGTGACAATGCTACCGCAGCACAACGGTGGGTCTCACCTGACTTGAGTAATGTTCAGAAATTCACACAAGACTTTCCTCATTTCCTCAGAGGCTTTAACGTAGCTGAAACATGTTCGGCCACTCTGACTCTGTATTAATTTTCAGAATATCTGTACCAGTAACAATGTTAAGATAAACTACATTCCTTACTCTAGTCTGTAACCATACTTGAGACTCTGGTATCCTGTCCACACCAATTGACAAAAATTGGAGAGCAGTCAGGAAATCCTATGTGGCACACCTCATCACAAAAATCCAGGAAGAGAGGTCATTGTTCCCCTCTACTAGACACTCAGACCCAGAGTACAATGCACCCCTTTTGGGATGTACATCACAAAGCCTCCGCAGCAGCTGGAAAGGCCACACAAGCACCTCAGAGGATTACTGGCCTCAGATGCCTCACGCAGTCTCAAACTCCAGCTTTACTCTGTAGCTTATCGCCTACTTAGGTGATCTCTGCCTAACCAAGTCAAACCCAGAGCTGTTTGACATGCTACACCTAAAGAAATCCCAATCCCTCAAGAGCTACACGCTCTAGGGACCCCAAACCCTGTCACCACAGTAACTGGGACATGCTGAAGGGACAAATTCCTGTCCCAGAAGCTTCCCATACTCAAGCTACCCATCAAGCAAAGTTAATTAGCACTCAATCTTGAGTGGATGGGAAATGCACCTCGGGAATCACTTGTGGCTCTACTCAACAGGGGTACATGAAAATAATTTGGGTGGCGTAAGCCAGGGAACCTTGTTGGCTAGGCTTACTTAGGCCCTTGGGCCAATAACCTAGTATCTACCCATGAACCTGCTACTTCTGTGAAGTTTTTGAACTTGTACAAGTTGTGCTTTTGACCCCAAGTGCTGCCTGTGAACGTAAAGGTAGTGTGTCTTTCGGCTTTTCCCAGTTAGGGGTCACCATAGCAGAACTCCGGTCTGCTAATGATTGGCAGTTGATTTTTTACATGCTAATGATTGGCAGTTGATTTTTACATGCTGAGTTGCCAGCCCCAATGCATAACCTTCAACGAAGGTACACCCATTCACGCACTGTCCACAGAAGATGCTCTAGCTGAGAATCGAACGGACAATGTCTTGCTGTGAGAAAACAATGCTACTGCAGCACCACCGACTCAATAACCAAACTATTTAGGTTACTGGTATACATCAATCAACACAATTGATTTCACATTTGCAGTATCCCAAACAATCCACATTCCATACAGCAGTGGAAAAACCCAAAAGCAGGGCTAATACTCAACTGGTTGCACCAGCATGTTTTTAGCTTCTTCAAAGTGTGAGCAACTCTAACTAGTGAAGTTCTGAAAATCAGTTCTAGTAGCAAAAAAAAAAAAAAAAGTTAAGGCTCCTCAATCTTTACAGGACTGGACCTAGTGCAAACCCTAGTAGGGCTACAGCCATCATCTATTTGTGGTGAAAATACTTCCATTAATAAGAGGCACATACCAAGTAGCATTTTAAAAATGTAATACTGTTTATTTTACTTCAAAAAAATGTTTTAGCACCCTTTATACAAAAAAGCTGCAAAATTAAAGTACTCAAACTGCTGCATCTGATTTTGCTTTAGACTTTCACCCAAGACAGCAAAAGTCAAAACCTGCTCAAGAAACTCCAGCTGAAAACCCTTCACCACCAAGGGGTAAAGCAGCAGAATGCTATCACACTATATACAGAAACTGCTTGAAGCTAAAAATGGGACACCCAGTGTAGTGTGAAATCTACCACTCTAGTGCATAGAGAGCCACAACTTAAGCCAGTGAACTGGTACTTTGGGGATTAATGGAATGGAATTTGGGTTAGATTCCATGGCTCCAAACACGCACTACAAGTAACATCAGTTTCATAAAGTTAGTTTAAAACCCAGAGCTCCTAACCCAGGACCTTAACACCTTAAAACAAATAAAAATGCAAAGCTTGAACAAGTTAAATGCTTTCTTGCACATAAAGTGCATAAAGTGAGAACAATGAGCACTTCATTGATGCTCATACAAAACAATTGAGATGCAATTATAACTTGATAAAATCATGGACTTCTGAAATCCAGTAGTACAAGACCACTATGTAAGCATCAAACAGATGCACTGCATTAGCAGCATTCCTCATTCCTCCTTTTTACAGCAATGTTAAAATGCTGCACAGTTCATTCATCATCCTCTTCATCTTCCTCGTAGTCTTCCTCCTCCTCCTCATCTTCCTCCTTGCTCACTTTTGCAGCAGCAACTGCACTCATAAATCCTCCCTTTCCTTGTGTTTTGTAAGCTGCAATGTCCTGAAAAGAAAAAGCAAGAGTTAAAATGTTTTAACATTTGTTGCAATTTCACAGAAACTAAATACTCTTGTGCAGGCCTAAGCAAAAACCTGAAAAAAAGTTGCCATCAAAATTAGCACTAAGCTACACTAGGGGGCACTATTTGACCACAAACAGTAAAAGCTGTAGTTGGACATCCATTACCAGCACAACTAGAAAGTAAAGTGCTGCTTGGATTAGTTTCCTGTCTTAATAGCTTGCATTTTTTGGTGAGAAGCACAATACCCCCCAACCTTGTTTGTACAGCTGTTAAGACTTGGGGGGTGCATCAAAAAGTAGGGCAAATACTGCCTTTAATTTACTGGCTGGGTTTGCAGACCATGAAGGACTTCAGAAGGGTTCAAACTATAAATCCCAAATCTACAGACATTTCTGAAAATGAAATTCATTCACATACCATATTCATGCACAAACACGATCCATCTTGTTTAAACAAAATGGAAACAGTCCAAAAGCTTTGTCCTATGAGGGACAGTATTATGCTGGCATGCATGACCAGCTACTACATAGTAAAGCCAGCCACAACACACACACAACTCCAAGTAGAACATTCCACGAGAAAAAGCTTGGATTCAAATGTTAACCTCAGTTGTACACTAAAAGTTACAATAAAATGGGGGTGGGGGAACACACTATGCATTCCTCTAATCCCCTTCATCTCACCATTAGAGAGGTTCTTACTAGATTCAGTAAGTCAGTGTCACTAGTACCCAAAAATACCAAGACAAAGATGAACTCGCACTTGTGAAAAAGTATACAAACACTTGACTAAATTAAGTCCGTCTTGAGGCACAAGATGGTTGTAGTTTTTGCATTTACTTTTGTTCTGTAGTTGGTCCTAAAAACTTGCCCGCAAGCCAGTATACGCATGTAACTGGAGCTGAAACTTAAAAAAGCAGTTCTTGCACTTTCCATAAGTTATTCACATCTGAACTAAAAGGCAGAGAGTGGATAGCTACACCAGGAGACGTTGGAGCATGTGAAAAACTCAGGGTGGTTATTCAGGGGAATCAGGGACACAGGAAAATGGAAGTACTTTGGATCCACATCCAAACTTGGAGCCCAAGTGTAGGCCCAAAGCTAGTTTCCAGAGCAACACCTGAGCTAACCCACAGCCCTTTAACAGTTTAATAGGCAAGAGACAGAAACCAGATATAATGTGCTGGTGGCCCAAGTCAGAAAAATTCTTGTAGGAATATACTCCCACAGCCTGGTGGATGACAGATGAGAAAGCTACAATTTGCTCTAACTAGATGTTCAAAGGAACAGAGGCTTCTTTGGTCAGTCTAACCTTTTACTGAAGCACCCAGGAGACTGGGAAACCAAATCTCCAGACTTAAGTAGCTAAGCACAGACCAAAATTAAACCACTAAAACGTCACTATTACTCGAAATTCTAACACTTTCCACAAGAATATATTTAAAAGAATTCTAATATCCTTTAACTGCCTGCAGGGAAGTGTGAAACAGCCACACAGTACAGAGCAAATGCTAGTTCAGTGAAGCCCCCACATTTGAGGATGAAGTCTAAAAGTAATATATTGGACAGTATACTGCTATAAGCAAAGCAAATATCTAAAAGATCAATATATAGCAAGGAAAGAGGGAGATAAACAGTTGTGAAATAGTAAGTCAGATTCCAGACAATGGGTAAAGCATAACTTAGGATGTCCAAAAATGGGACTGATGAAGTCAGAAGTGAGTCAAACCAACTATGCAGGTAAATAAATTCAGCATTAGAATATCGAATATTTAACAGTTCGAATCACTAAAGGTAGACCTGAACTGTTAAAACATGGAACAGTCAAACTAAATGGTGTAGGCAAGCCCCCTGCACCCCCCACTACTTACATACCAACTCTGAGACCGCACTACATTGAAGTAAACGGAAATCTCCCTTTACAGAGATTTCCATTTACTTGAGGTTCTGCAGTTTCACTATTCTCGTGTAGACAGTCAGATTCAACATGATGGCTTTTGAGAATTTAAGACCCCAAAATAAGGCATTTTCCTTAAAAAGTATAAGGCAAATCTAGAGCTCATGTGAATGAAGCTATAAGGTAAGCTGCACCAAATCTATCCTCTTCCCCTCCTGCCTAAACACTGTTCTATACCTAGTACACAAATTGAAGTAGGAGACACCTGAACTTTCTAAAAACACTGAGCCTTTGTCACAATCTGACTACAGTTCAAAAGCTGATAACATTGAACACTAATTGATAAACATATAAAGGTTGAGCAACCACTACAGCGAAGACACGAACAGTGATTTCCCCCTGGGGGATTGGTGGGCCATTGTCAGGGGTTTGCCAGTTCCTCCACTGTGGTGCGATCAGAGATGGTACAAGTAGGGGGGTGAACCTCCCCCACTTAATTTTGTAGCAACCCTGGGATCACTGTTAATGTCCACTATTTTGGTTGGTTGACCTTTTGTAGTCAGCTAGCATTCAATGTTGATCAGCTTCAATAAGCCGATGCAGTCCAGTGAACATTAAAGGCTGGATTTACAGCAAATTGCAGAAACTTTAGTTGGGGGTGCAATACTACCCTACAGAATTCTGTTGTACAAATTTCAAAATGTTGCTAAATATTTTAGACCAAAGTATTTCAGAGGAATACCTTAAACACAATAGACTTGTTTTAAAGCTGTCTGGCTGTGTTAAACCAATTTAACACAGCGAACAGTAAAAAGCAACTGAGATCTTGCTTTCTCCATTGCTTTTGCCCACAGCTCTGATGTACTGCGTAGGCATATGCAGTACATCAGAGCTGCTGCAGAATACCAGACAACTGCGGAAGGGCAGCAAGGAGGCATTATACAATGCCATTAAAGTATTTTTTCTTAATGTCCCACTTCTGGGTGTGGGTAATGCTGGATTTACCCACGGTTGGCTTTGTTTGGCCACTCTGGCTTTGCCATCATGACCAAACCAACTGTGGGTAAATCCAGCATAACCCACACCCAGGCGTGGGTTATTGCTATATTATACTTTATTAGCGAGAGCTGTCATTCTGGGGAATGAAACCGCCTTCGTTTCAGTGAAAGCTCTGTGGTTGCTTGCAGGTAGGAAGTTGCAGGATGTTGATGCAATGTGTTTTATTTATTATTTTTAATGCATTTGTCATTTCAAAGTATGTTTTTTTGATGCAAAAGGCAGGACTGAAGGTCATGTGTTTAACTGACAATGGGATAGAAAGATAAGTGATGTATAATGTTTGTAGCTACAGTTGTTTCAATGGTGTCTGTGATGCATAACTTTTTGGGCATGTGTCCCACTTTGTTTTGTCCAGATTTCTTGCTCCAAGGTTGAGAGGTATGGTTCCATACTAAATCAGTTGTACTTACCTTAGAAGACTTTTTGGCAAACACTCTGGCATTATAGATAAGCTCACCAACTTAAATAAACCCCTATGTCACTAGATGGGTTGCAAACTGGCTCAAGGACAGAACCCACATGGTTAGAATTGCAGGAGCCATGTCAGACTCCAAACCAGTTACAAGTGGCGTCCCCCACAAGGCTCAGTCCTGGGACCTCTCTTGTTCGGTATATTTCTCGGAGGTACAGGCCAACATGGAAGGACTGTGGCTGACCACGTTCGCAGATGACTGCAAACTGGGTACCATAATCTACTCTCCAGCAGACACAAGCATCCTTCAAAAGGGCCTCATATAAACAGACAACTGGTGCCAGAGCCATGGCCTCAAGCTAAATTTAAAGTGGGTGGTGAAAGCCAAACACACTCTGGCTAGGCTTATAAATGCCCTAGGGCAGATAGCCTAGTATGAACCCATTTATGAAAAACACAGCCTTTTTAATATCTCTGCTTATTTCCAATATAAACTGCCATGTAACCTTGCAAATGACCTTAAGCTACTTCTTTTGGAATAGACCAGTATGAGTCATCTGTTCGACATAAGCATAGAGTGCTAATGTTGCAACAGTCTGTGGTTTACATATCACAACTTGTGTTTCTGGGTGTGTAATCAATTTAACAGTTAGTTTTCCAAAAAGATATAATAAATAATCCTCTCTACACTTGAGCTATTGACAGTCTGGGAATGTGCTTTTCAAAAGTGAAGGTCAGCATTACAGCTCAGTAAACTGTCAGAGTAACTTCTGAACAAATTAAAATGTATGAATGTCAAATGGCTTTAGATTGGAGGGAAGTTTAATTTTTATTTTACATTTGTTTACTGGGAAAGTCTGACTGGACAGGTCCATTTTCAGTGGAGGCCCGGGGAGAAAAAGCTCCAAAAACAAAATACAATACATGAGAGCAAATCATGGATTTAGCACTCATACAATATGGCAGAGATTACATCTTGTAATGGTGAGAATCATTGAGGTACAGTATAAACTTATATTTTTTTACAGTTATAATCACAGCAAGGCAAATATCAATGAGTTAAGTTTTCTGGAGAAAGCTGTTTGTACATAGCTGAAACTCTGAAACAATCTTTTGGTATGGATTAACAAGTTATATGTTTACACCAGTATAGTTTATCGATTTACTTTTTGCTGAGCAATTTGTTGATTTATTGGATAGTCTTTTGTGGTGGGAAATTGCATGGATGAATCCATCTCCATTATGATTTTTTTCAGATATTTTGACTTCCAATTTCAGTGAAATTCAGTGGAGGCCCGGAGTGTCATGCGATTACAGAGGTTGCTTTTGGGGGGGGGGGGGGGGGGGGGGTTGTATACTGAATATAATTTTGCAAATGGAATTTAGTTAAACATGCTCCTCTTCTTGGGCAAGTAGACTTGAGTAACCAATATTAAATCTTAGCCATCCAGCTGGGAAAGGTTAGTATGTGGATTTTCCACCTGGTTTGATGAAGGCTATGCTAACTTACCCAAGGACTACATTTATGGCTATCCATCCACAGCCATCGTTTTGCTGAACACGAGGAGCTTTTTACAGAAGTTGAAGGTTTGTGTCAACTGTCCATAAAAAAGTGGCTTGTTTATGTTGCAGTGAAGGCTGTGGTCTTTGTAGTGAGCGTTTTAAGTATATCCAGCATTTCTGAGGTAGAGGAGGTCTCAGAAGGCAGGATCTTTTAGCCTGGAAAGCAAGCCAGTGATGAAATTTATTGGGGCCAGTGAGACAGGAAACCAAGAAGCTTTTTAGTCTGTTTGGATAAATAAGTGATCTTGGTCAGTCTGTTTGGATAAATAAGTGATCTTGGTCAAGTTGACCTTTGTCAGAAATGGTTGTAGTCGTGTTTGGCAGGGTGTTTTGCTGAGGCACATGCCAAAAGGGGCACTGCACTCAATAATGGCTCTTGTAAAGGAAGAATACAGAGATGTTCTGACCTTGCCCCTGGATGAGATACCCTTACTACAGCCAGGAGGTAGACTGTGGTCTTCCAGAGCAATGAGAGAGTTAAACTAGGATATTTTTATATGCGGCCCCAAAACCATTTCTGTTCACTCAATGCGGCCCCAGCCTGCATTATAGCAACGAAGGCTATGTGGAAGAGACTACAACTTAACTCTTGCCTATGGAAAGCAAGATACAAGCCATACAAATGGCTAGTCCCTTTAGGCTGCATCTATAAAAACTAAATAGAGTTGAATTTTTAGGAAGAGGGCAAGATTCAAATAGGACAAGTTGATCCAACAGAAGTTACCAGATCTGAAGTGGTATTTTAGTGCTACACAGTCAAGGCTCTTGCAATTATTTTACATTTGTTGACTGGGCTAGTCTAGCTGGATACATTTCCATTTTCAGTAGAGGCCTGGGGAGAAAAGCTCCACATAAATTTGAACAAAAAACATTACAATAGACAAGCAAATGGACAAATTGACATAAGCAGCTGCAATCAAGTGGAAAGGAATGCTAAGAGTGGGTGGTAATCAAGGAAGAGTGGGATGCTGGAATACTCACAGCAATGTGCATTACCAAGCCAACATAGTAATGGAGAAGGGAGATTCTCCCAATAAAGGATAAATGCAGTTAGGGGTAGAGGGAGTAGGCAAGGGGGGCTGGAATATACTAGGAATGGGAACAAGTTAGACAGGGAAATGAAACAATGGGAAGAGGCCAAGATGACATCTTGAATACAGCTAGAGAGTCTTCTCAGGTACCGAGGGTACAAGTAAAGAAACCATGAGAACAGCAGCAGTGCAAACACCAAGACAAGGGTCTTGTGGGACTGCTTTGCCAAAAAGTTCAGCTCTAAGTTGGTATATAGTCCTGTCAGTGTGGGTGGTGTAAGCCATTAAGTAGGAAGCAGTGCTCAGACACCAAACAGAAGCATCCAAATGCATGCTCTACCACCATTGGTCATTCCTACCAAGACCACTTAAGCCGTCAACCCCCCACAAACACAGGTTAAAGAGAAGCCCTAAAGTATATCCTTTCCAAATTAGACTGGCTTTGGATACGCAAGTAGACTGCTACGGCCCAACTAAACTCAGACATTCCTGACAGCAATACAAGATACTGATTCAATGGCACAGCAAAACACGATCTGGGTGCCATGTACAGCATATTCTGCATTTTATTTGCAAAAAAAGAGTGTATAGGATCTATATTAAATCAGCAAATGCTTAAGTGAATACTGATTTGACCCCATGTACACCAAGTGATTTTTTCCCCCAGGAGGAAAAAGCTTCAATTACATGAAGTGGGGGACAAGCCCCCCCACTATGTACCAACTGAGATCACACTAGTGACTAAAACAGCCAGAGGCCAAGCAAATTTTTTCCCCGGAAAGAAAACAGCTTAAATGCAGTTTTGCTATTTTGTACTTTTCAAGTTAGATCAAGACTCAAAGGATTGCATCTTCAATTACATAACAGGAACCTGAAGTGTAGAAATCTTGACAAGACTGATGTCAGCCCAGAGATACCAGTACATAAAGGCACACCTAAAGTTAACTTCACTTCATTACGGAGAACTGGGAGAAATTAAAAAAAGTTTAGTGATTACATGTCTCATGACTCATACAATGCAGTCTTAATATATAGTGGAAAGCAAAACAGTTTGCTTTGCTTTTACACAAGCAAGAGAAATAACTGCTGTATAAAGCTAAATCTGGTCCTGGCCAATGTCGATGGGGTGTGCTGGGGATCCTGCTGACAGAGTGCAGAGATCAGTATCAAGGATAACTGTGATGCAGAAATCACAATGAGCCAACAAACAATGTGGGGAATCACCACATGGCCAAAGGAGCAGGCAGAAAAAGTTCACTTAGGATTAACATGGTAACACTGAGGAAAAAAAAAAAAAAAAAAAAAAGAGAGTGTGATGGGGAGGCAAGTAGGAATGGGCAACTACCCTTGTTCATGTCAAAGTGGATGGCTATTGCACTAGCAAGGGAGTCTTAAGTGCCTGCAATTAAGAGGATGGTCCTCAAACTAAAGTTAAACTTCTTGGGGTTATCTGCTTTAAATACTCTCCTGATATACTGGAGAGGCAACCATGAAAAAGATAAGTCCAGAAATAGCAACACAGCTCTGTAAAACAATCCCACTATCAGAATACACAATGGACCCTTAAAGCACCATGCACCAAGAAGGATGAAATGTTTGATGCCATTAAGCCTTAGCATTGGAAATCCAAGGCCACTGAAGTCAGAAATGGCTGTGAAAACTCAGTGGCTACTTTCTAGAAGGTGGGGGGTCCTTACTTTTATTTAAGGTTTACTGGGCAAGTAAGACTTTGACAAAGCCAATAACCCAACTGCTACACCACTGCACAGTCCAATGCATTAAAGGTAGCCTGGAGTATGGCTGATAAGAGTTTGATCTGTTAAACCTCAAAGATTAAAAAAATTACACATCTAGGAGGACCTAGTGTCTCCCAAGGCCATTTGTATTAGTGATTTTGTTAGAGGAGTGGCTATGCAATATGCAGACACTGGTGACAAACTATCCCCCAACTTAAGAGTAGCAGAAGTGTGGGGAGGCATCTGCACGTATTCAGAATGCAGGAGCAAAAGGGTTTTAGGACTGGGTAATCTGGCTGCAGTCATTCAACGGCACTACCATCCTTCCACTAAATTCAGCTCCGCTTTTAGGGCAACATGTCAAGCCTTCACTGTATGGCTAGAACTGAATTTCTGGTCTTACTCTGGCTACCCTTACCATACATTGTAATGCCAAATCAGTTATAACAGAGAGTTCTTTGGTAATGTGTGTGTGTGTGTGTGTGTGTGTGTGTGTGTGTGTGTGTGTGTGTGTGTGTGTGTCAAGGATAGTCTGCAAAATTTTACACATCTTAGCCAGCCAACCCACTACATGGTTCCAATAAATCTGCCAGCAATACAGACCCATGCAAACAGGTAATCACACAGCTGATGTTTAAGCTCAGATACTAACCAGAGTATCAAGACAGACCCCAAATACCAGTTAATTTTTCCTGTGCTCCTCTGGTCACATGCAAGAAATGTCTCTGTAGGAAGGGACTTCCAACTGCCCAATTAAAAATTAGGCCCCCCATATTACCAAAATAAACTCTTCCCCTCCTGCTAAGTGACCCCTTCCCATTTACACTATACATATACACACACGCCGTGAATGCCTTTACACACAAACTTCCGCTGGAATGCAGAGACATCTTACCTTTTCATATTTTTCTTTCAGCTTGCCAGCTTTGTTCACATAAGGCTCCTTTTCTGCTTCACTAAGGTTGTTCCACGCTTCACCAAGCTTCTTTGCTATCTCACCAATAGACAGGCCAGGATTCGAGCCTTTGATTTTTGGGCGGAATTCTGAACAATACAGGAAGAACCCAGACCTAGAAGACAGATTGAAGTTTACTCAAGCAAACCCCACAAAACTAGTCTTGGAGTACCATTTCTATACAAGTGTGAACACCTGTTTCCTTTTAGATTTAAGGACTGTAAGAAATCCGACTAGTGGACATGTTGCCACCACACTGGCATCAATACAAATTTAGACTTGCCACATGTAAATAGCAATAGCATGCAACTACATCATGCAGAGGAACTTAACTAGTAGGCAAATAAAAAATACCAGATTTATACCACTTACGTAAAGTACCACAGATAAGCTTCCCATAACAGTTGCAAAAATAGCATGCAAAACACTGTCAATTACTCTACCAACATTATAGTACCACTTGTTTTCCCATGAGCATATTATAAAGATATGGCAGAGTAACTTGTACCCTGCCGACTGCCAGAGCAACTTCAGTAACTTGTTAGAGAAATGCAAAGGCCTGTCATTATACAAACGTTCTTGCTTGATGCAAGCTTGGAAGAGCATCAGTGTAGAGTCAGCCTTAAAGCAATCTTATTTTGCTTGGGGGGTGAAAACTGGAAATCTGCAATGGATAAGTGTGACTACATTGATCAAATCATTGCACAAGAATATTTTGCTAGTGGTACTCTTGTATTAGACAGCACACATTTCACTTATTTGTAGACAGCACACATTTCACTTATTTGTAGGCTACAGAAAAATTTGCTTACGGAGGCCTCTTTGGTGCATTTGGATCTTTCCTCCTCTTGCCTCCTTTCACAGGTCCAAAATCCTTCATTTCTCTGTCATACCTCATCTTGTCTGCTTTGGCAAGATCATCAAATTTTCCTTTTTCTTTCTCAGACATGGTCTTAAGGAAAAAAAATGTTTACATTACATTCTCACATGCTTTGAGTGAACAGGACACAAGATAGTTTTAGTTTCTCTCTGCTTAGAAATAAAATTACATCCATTGCAGGTTTTACAGCAACAATACCCAACTTAATCTGCAATAAGTTCCACCTCACAGGACTCCTGTGAAACTCAAATTAATAACACTATTGCCAATAGTCAAATTCATCACTGCAAAGTTATTTGCATCAAGTAAAATTACCATTGCTTACACACCCAAAACAAACAAATCTGTCAAGTTTCATTCGAGTGGGCTCAGATAAGACTCTTTACAGCTCTTCCCTTAACCATAATGTCCCTAGTCCCCATCCATACCTCGGATAGTTTGCCAACCTTTTTGCAACATTGAAGACAAGGAACAGCAATTGGAAAACAATATCTGGAGCTCAAAGAGAGAGCACATTAGTTCCCTTAGCACATCATTCTTAAGTACACAGCTCCATTATACAAGGTTTTCAATTTTTGTGCATTCCTCAGCAAGTGGGACAGAGTTCCCAGCTACCTGAATCCTGGGTGGAATGAGGATATTACCAAGCTCAAGTCTGCTCTTCCCCTAAAGTCCAGATCCAACTTGTAATGAACAATAAAGGTTGGAGGATTAGCCCAAGTTACAGCATCACAAAATGCCATCCATAGAAGATATGGATAAAAATGAAGTTGCCATGGACCTGGTGAGCTTATGGGTTTTGACAAGGAACCCAGTTTGTTGCAGATTAACAGAAATGCAGTTAGCCACTGAGTGGCTTAATTTTGACTGAAAATGAGACAATTGATAAAAACTCTGAATTTTCCTGATGTAAATAACAAAACTGCCTGAACATCCAATAAGTGTAACATCTGTTGGAGAAATTTGGGGGGGGGGGGGAGGATTCTGACACCACGTTAGAAAGGATGGGTTTGTTTGCAAGGATATGCCATCTTTATGAAAAGGGGGCTTAGAAAACAAGGCTTGAAGTTCTGAGACTAGTGGGTTATCGCTACTAAAATATAGTAGCAGGTTAAACATTCGGTTCACAGATTTGCTTGTAAAACTAAAATCCCATTATAAAATTGGATGGTGGTAGAGTTGGACATTTTTAAAGTTATGAAAAGCGGAGGTGGAATGGTTTACTCCTATGAAAATTAGAAATTGCAGCTAGTTTTACTTTAGTTAAGGAGCTAAGCTCATCATTAAGAATTTTAGCCAAAAAAAACTCGAACTTTAGTACAGGTGCTGAATGTCTGTTGTGCCCAAAAAACAAGTCTTTGGTTTACTTATGTAAATCTTCCTAATAAAAGCATTATGGATTAAAGACTCAACATTTTACATTTCTGTGTGGGCAGGCTAGTACCCCATACCATTTTGCTGGACAGTTAACATATGCTACTTTTACCTTGCATTTTTATTAATTGCTGCAGTGCAGCAACCTTCTGGAACCATTTTTTGGCTTAGCCCACGAGAACACAAGTATCTGAGAAAGTACATTCAAGAAAATCACAAATATAACTATGCAATACAACATGGTGCAACCACCAAGAACACTAGGTCAGACATATGCCAAGAATCTACAGCACATAAATGCCTTTGAGCTGCAGTCTACTGGTACAGATTATATCTATGAAGGAAGTAGAACTACAGGAGCCAGCAACTGGGAATACAAGTAGGCAAGTACAAAACAGGAAGTGTACACAAAGGAACCAAGTTTTCATTCCCTTGTAAATAAAAGCAGCAGAAAACATAAGTACTAGCCATCACTGTCAATCCTACTCTAGCTTTAGACAGGAACACTTGCAGCAAGATTAGCCCAAAACATAACTTGTGAAAACTGTAAAGCATTCCTCTTTGTAAAGAGCCTTTTACTCATTCCTGAAAAATGCTGCAAATTTACATACCAAAATTAAAGTGGGTTATATTACCTTCCACCTTTCAGAGCACCTCCTGGAAAAATCTGCAAAGTTAACAGGAACATCTGGATTCTTCTTTTTGTGTTCTTCACGACATGTCTGCACAAAGAAGGCATAGGCAGACATCTTGCCTTTGGGTTTCTTAGGATCTCCTTTCCCCATTCTGGTAACTCTGCAAGTGTTGAGGGGAAAACAAATTAAAGTGTGGGAGCTATACAGGTGCTGTTCAGCAATCATCATGCCTCCAAATTATACTTGGTCCTATACCCTTTATAAACTCTTCAGTTAGTTTGTAAATACTAACTTCAGAGCTACTCATTTTAGTGGGTAGGGGAAATTACACCAAGCAGGCCAATACCAGTTTCCTAACCACACCACATGCAAGGTACTGTATCCAGCTTTCTGTATGTAAAGAACATTTCATGACTTGATACTGTACACCAATCACCCACCATAAAGTAGTAGTAGTAGTAAACAGACAGAACAAAACCTTCTAGAAGGAAGATCCTCAGCACAGCCAAGTCATTTCCACACCTTTCTTCCTGAGTTTCAATTAAAGTTTGACCACTTCAGGCCACCCTCTCTAACTTACGAGCACCTCTGAAACCTTCAACCACATTAGTTATACTGCAGGCAAGCCAGTTTAATTCAAACTTGCAATATCACATTACAATCCAATGGAAGGGTTGTAGACCTTGGGATCTACAACCCTCAAAACCAAAGGGTTAAACAACCACCCACCACATTTCATGGTTAACTTTCTTCAGATCAAGGCGCACAAAGATGCCTGCTGTGATTCACACCTTCAGGTCACTTGTTCTCAGGTGTGCTACAGGCAATTGCATACCACCACTGTTGTGAAATACATAAATGGGAGCACAGCATTAGCCTCTGTGCAGTGTTATGATGACTTGGGAGAGTTGCTCTCAAAAGCATCTTTTAAAAACACCCCGATCAAAACATAGGACCACACTGAAATCACAAAATTGAACAAAAGTAAATAGAATGCCAGCCACAGCACAAATAGTCTTTAATCCAAAGTAAAAAAAAAAAAAAAAAAGTGCTTTCATCCCACAGTAATACTAACTTCCTCAGAACATCTCACAACACAACCCAGTCCTTGTATATCAATTAAAATAAACGGATTGCAAATAAATCACAGTAATTAAGACTTAAAAAACCTACTTAACTGTTCTATACAAAAATGTTCTAAAATAACCCCATATTATTTTTAGCACACTTAATACTGACATTTTCATTAATACCAGGGTATTTTGTGGCATTTAACTTAGCTGCCATTTGAGTTTAACATATCCAAATGCACAGCTAACACCCTACCTTGTTGGTCACTGACCATTTGTTGCACAGCCAGAAACCCAAGACAGTGGCATTATATGACTGCAAACGCCTACTTTAAGCACTGGTCATCTTTTCAATTCTAAAAGTAAATGTTCATACACTTAACATCTACATGCCTGTCCAATATAAAACACTGGACAAACATTTTGCCATGTAAACCACATTATTTTAACCGATGCCCCTTTATGTAAACATCCTTGCTAACCTCACACGAATTACTCATTTCCAGTTTGAGCTTGGAAGGACATATCCCTTAATCACCCACCTTAGACATTTTTGTAAAGTGTAGTATTTCCCAATTTTTAACTTCAGACACTTGGCGGAATACTTATTGAATGTGGAAAGCCTTTCTATCTTGGGATACAATGTTTATCCACCACTAAAATTGCGATTAACCCACAATATTTGTTCGTACACCCCTGCCACACATTTGTAACTACTCAACATTTACTTAACCTGTTGGGTAACCCAGCTTGTTAAACATACCCAGTATAAACTGTATTTAGTCAAATTCCTTCTCAGGTAATCTTAGTAAACTTCACTAATTGCCCTTTTACTATATAGACTTAATGGAAGGTGTCAACTTCCAAAATCCAAATTAGAAAACGTGGGTTTTCTATAAATCCCAGATACCAATCTGTTCTCATAGTGCACACCCAAAATCCACATCCAAATGTTAATCTCCCAGGACTATAACCATGTGTGAACTTAAATTCAGTCTCATGTACCTTAAAAATTCTACCAATTTGTTTTTAGAATCTGTTCAGAATCAAGGTACCTCATGTAATATCCAATACATTTGTATTCACCTTGGAAAATGAATTAATTTTCCCAGACGACTGACAATGGGGACACAAGTTGCCCCCATTGCTACCAGTTACCTGCTTGTAGTACTGACCTTCAAATTATAATTTAGCACAATTTCCATCAGGGTGATGAATTGGCCTGGTCTTGATCATATACACACTAGTTTCCAACAATTCTCTAGCCATGTCAGACCTACTTCCTGGGATACAACCCAAAACTATACACGTCAACAGTAACCACATTGTTAAGTGGTATTCAATGCGATTTAAATTTGCCAAAAATTGCCAAGAACCCTTGTAAGTATATCGGGAAGGCATTCAAACCCTCTCTGATGTGAAAATCCAAATATTTACTAAAACACGTTTTTGCTCTTCCCATCTATTGGTCTAAAAGTAGGATTTAAACTTGTGTATTTTGGGAATTTCAAAAACACTAGGATTTACATTTAATATGCATAATCAGCTTCATCTACCCTTGATAACATACCGTCCAATCTGCTATATAGAATATTGGAAGACTTTCCTGGCAAGTGCTACCCCATTAATAGTCACCATGCTGTTATGTCCATCATAATGACCACTTCCCTTATCGGGTTTCATAAACTTTAAGTTTGTCCTTAGAAATGTCACTTTCATCTTTATTTTCCTCTCTACATCTAGCATTCAAGATGTCCATAAAATCTAATTAACATGCTTTTTAAAACCCCCCCACCATGTTACATAAAGGGGGATTAAAAAATACTAGGATTCGTTAATTGTGTTAGACTTCCGGTTGGGTCATTAAGCCAAAAACTGGAATTCAGTTCATGTGCACATAATTTTAAATCAAATAGGTCAGCCACTTCCTGCTGCTAGGTACAAATGTAATCCCTTAGCCAGTAAATCTGCAAGTGCTGTATGTATATCCTTTCCAGAATTGTACGCATAAAAATCACTGAGCGTTTCCCCACCATGTCATCCATACATTTCATGACCACATCAAGTGTTCTTAGTTTCATCAGAACTCCAGTCCTTTTTTTGAAAGTTTAGTGACAGGTTATGGCCAGCAGCACTAAAAAAAAAAAAACACTTATTGAATTCACTTCATTGCACAAGCGCTTCGCTAAACCCATTTCCTCCGCCGATACTGCCTGTAAGTTGCAATTCTACGGTCTTGCCCCTTGAGCAGCAGTCCTTTCAACAGTTCCCAAAATATTTTGGGCTTGTTGCCCACCATTCTTTAACCTCACTGACTGCCACACATTGTACTCTAAAGTGACTTCTAAAATTGTAGGAGTTATTCCTCCATCCTGCCCATTCGTGATTTACTTGGTCTCCCCCTCAAGGTAGAAATGAATTGGAGCCCGTAGGCAGAGTACACTGGGTTACAAGGTAGCCTAAGCTACCAAACATACATTTCCACTGTATTGTTACTCCATAAGACTTGCAATGAATGGCTCACTTGTTGCAGTAAGGTGTCAATGACTTACAAGGTAGGGTGTTGGTTGCACATTTGGATAGATGTGAACTCAAATGGCAGCTTAGGTTAAATGCCACAAAATACCCTGGTATTGATCAAAGTGTTAGTATTAAGTGTGCCAATAAAACACATTGGGTTAGCATCACGGTGTTATTTTAGGAGAACTTTTGTATAAAACAGTTTTAAGTGTTTAAGTCTTAAATTGATTTGCAATCATTGTATTTTAATAGATATGGGATGAAAGCACTTAACTGTTACTTGTTTGGATTAGACCAATTCTGTACTGTGGCCGGCACTATCCACTTTGGTTCTTCAGATAAAAAAACACCCCAAAGACAAATGCGGAATTGAATGGGGAGTCAAGTTATGGCACTACCCGCCTCCTTTCAAAATGGGCATTTGAATAAAAATTCAACTACACAATATTCCCCAATGTTCATTAGTGAAATATTGAGGGAGTTTACACCCAAAACCACATAGGAAAGTCACTGTGCTCAACTTTCTCCATTTGAGCCTACTCACAGACTTGGGGACCCCATGCAATGACCACTACTTAATTTAAAAGTGGTCTAGTAGACAAGCCTTTTACCTCTCCAATTGAGATTGATGGATTTGTCCTCCCAGCCTAGCAATATGTTGAACCAGGGGATGGATTTGCCCTCCCAGCCTAGCAATATGTTGAACCAGGGCAAGGGAGTACATTCTCTGGATGCCCACAGGCAGCTTGGGAACTAAACTGATTTGTTAAAAAAAAAAAAAAAAAAAAAAAAAAAAAGTGTAAGTTTAGAAAAAACAGGCAAACCAGTGTCAGACTTCAGTTTCACACCACTCATTCCTGCCATGAAAAACTTGAGGCAAAAGTCTATTTGACCTTTAGCTTGACAATCTGGAAAGGGGTGGACTCAAGTACTCTAGATGAATCTGCATGGTCCTGCTTAGCATTAGTCATTCTCAGGCTCCTATATCCACAGGATCCCCTCTATTAGGCTTCGGTAAGTCAACTAGCCCAAGAGCTGCACTAGCCACGGAGGGCTACTGTATTTTATCATATGACATGTTCTAACACTAAGTCCACCTGCCTTTCTAATAAGGAAATCTCAAAAGCATTGTCTTAATGTAAGAGATTAAGCAAGGGAGGCGGTCTGGTGATTAACACTTCCATTTTGGGTCACACTTCAAGTTGTGCCAAGTTATGCCAGTTTAACTGCCTCTAATTGGACAGCCAGCCATGCCTATAAAAATACACCAGGTGCTTTGTTTAATAGCTCCCCTCAAGTAACAGCACACAAGCTTTGTCTACCTCCATGACACTAAGAGAAAAAATATGATGCTGGCAGGTTTTGAGCCATGTACTTCATGGCAAGAGTCAGTTTCAGGCATGAAAACTCAGGCCAATCCACCAGAATTGTTTGGGCATTGTCCCATCTGAAACCCACCCAGCTAGTGACATTTTTACAGCAGTATTAGATGGGCATTAGCAAAGTCTAACCCTAGCTAGTGAAGATTTAGAAACAAGTCACCAAATCTAACCCAATGGAGAACAAGTCTCAAAGGCAGACAAGCTTCCTTAACAGATCTGAAGGTTGAAAAATCAGGATCACAAGAAGCATTAAATATATCCTCTACGACTAGCACAACAGAAATGAGTTTAGCAAGGTACATCTACTTGTACACACATCTTCAACTCAGATGGAGCATCCACTTGATTTCTGGAACAATTTTCCTCTGAATCGAAGGACTGGGCTTGGACTGAGAAACAGCAGCTTCTTAACTAAGCACCACCAATATGCATTTCTCGCTTAGGAAAAATGTTGAAGTATTTCACGTGGCCACAGATTCACCCACTACCTAAAGGTGTGTTGAGGGAGCTTGTGCTGCCAGCAAGGACCTTTAGCAAGTTCTGGTACAGCATGAGCCAGGCATGTATCTATACTGCAACCAAAGTAGTCTCAGAGCTGGCAAGCACTGCTGGAATGAGTCAATGAATGTATATTAGGCAGCACACACCCCCAGTACAGTTCCTTAAGGGATGCACAAGCTCAGAATCCTATCTGAAACCAGTCAAAAGCATAAGGAAAAAAATGACTGGCCTGTTCAGACACTATCTACATGAAGACGTACTACAGAAGTAAAGCTACTCCACCAATTAGTTTGGTGCTAGAAAAAAAAAACAGCCCTTCCCCTGACAAACTTGAGATACTCAAAGTACTGCTTAAAAGCCCCCACCTTTCAAAATACAAGGTGGTGTGATGGGTTCCCCACTGGAGCCTTTATTTGTTAGAAAGCCTAGAAGCCATGTGCTGCTCTGCTCCAGTGAAGCCTGAGCAATGCCTTTATCCCTCTACATGGGCCACCTAACCAAAGTGAAGGTGGAGGGAGGAGGGGAGCCAGAGCTTTTTGAAGCTGGCCAGTTGGTGTCCTTGGCAAAACATGGCCATATAGCTTAAAGGCCAAGCAGCCATGAGTGAACATCTGTCACCATCTTATGTAAGAGATGGTATAATTCAGGCTAGATATTTTATACAACTATATTTCAGATATGCAAGTTCCTAGGAGAAAAAAAAAATCATACATCCAATCTTTACTGCCTTGTGTGCCAGGCTAGTACATCCAATACATAAAAACCATGAAAGCTGTGGAGACTTGGCAGGCTGGTAGAATTCAAGCAAGAATCTGTGGATAAAGGGGGTACCTGATGTCAGGACAGAAAGGCCTGGACAGCTTGACCAGGCTCAGCTGTGCAAGCAGATTGCAATCTGGTCAGACTTGTACCAGAAGCCCATGCCAGGACAGCAGTACATGTTCATGCTTTTGGGGCCCACCTCTAGTCAGAATTGAGACTTGTCATCCTTGGTTGATGGTTGCAGGATTCAAACACACTGTCATCAGCTTAAGTGGCAATCTGCCTTCTGGGCACAGTCATGCCAGCCTATCAAGTCTGCAAGATTGAGACGTGCCCTCCTACTGCTTGAAAGAAAACTGCACGAATTAAAGGAAACATGATGAGTGGAACCTATGGACATTTGTTCAGCACTGCATCTGTTGCTAGATATCAATCTTTCTGTTAACCCCACCAGGACAGCAAGCATCCTAGGTGGCCACCATCATACCACAAGAGACTGGTCAAGAGCAAGCTCTTGAAGATTCCCTGGAGAGATCCTCCCCTCCATGTACTTTTCCAAAATCTGGAGTGTACACTTACCTAAAGAGGCTTCAAGAGGGTTATTCCCCACCACAGTTGATCCATCACTTCCTTGAAGGACAAGTGTTTGTCTACATTCCCTTGTCTTACAGGACTGAAGACTGTCAAAACTGAAAGCTGAAAGGGTACGGCCTTCAAATGCAGCCTCAAGAGGAATACATTTCTAAGGGCCCAAAAAGAAAACTGAAATTGTGAAAGAGTAGGTCAGATTAAAAAAAAAAAAAAAAAACAGGGTCTCTCAAGACCCTGTATTTTGCCCAAATTATTACTAGATGGTTGGTAAACAGGAAAGCCTAGTTTGACAAACTTGCCCACAACCCAAGTCAGTAGTAGCAGCCTGGGCACTGAACAGCTGCACAGGACAAACTGGTTACACCTGTTCAACCCCCAGCAAGAGGGGGAGAGTTTCCCCAGATAGCAAACTGCTCCTGTGCAAGTGGAGACCTACGCAGTAAAATATGCTATTTACAAAGCCATCTTTGTGCTTCCAATCCAAAGATGGTAGGCCCTTTATGCATGTGTTGGGGGCATGCACACAAGCTTGCCAGCATAGGAGGACCATGCAGTGGCCCTGACTACACAAGTTAACCACAATTGTATTTATAACATTAGCATGACTTACCCCTTCTCCATTGCAAACATGAAGGCCTTTATGGCAGCAGTCCTCACTTCTATAATGGGTGGAAGAAACAAGTCAAGTGATTTGAAGGTTCCATGATAAAACTGTTGAGGACTGGGGAGGTTAAAGATGCATTGGCTCATTTATAGTTTTGGATAGGATGCAACCCATTCATCAGCATGGAGAGTTACAAGGACTGTCAAGTTTAACAGGAAACTTGACACAGGGAGTGTTCTCTTACAATAAAAAAGGAGCCAGTTTCTGCACAGAACTGCAGACTAAAATCGCCAGAATGCTGCAAACATGGACAAGGTACAGTTGTGGCACATTAACAAAGATGACATGAAATAGTGATTTTCTTGCAGCACTACTGCCATGTGTTTATACTCAATAGCATGCTTGTCATAGGATTACACTAGTGATTTTTCAAGCAATCAAGGGACACTAGTTTAGTGCATGGTCTAGGGCAGGCTGTGTGCCTTTACTACTGGGCATCTAAGGCACACTTCTCCATACTACCCTGAAAATCTGTCATACCAATAAATTAGTCAGAACTTTGCTTTCTTGCTGCATCAGCACCTCACTGAAATGCAGTATTTTACAATTACAACCCAACTATACTAGTGAGAAGCCAGGCTAGACTTTCTATAATCCTATGGAAGACTACAAAGTTGAGAATATAGCAAATTTTCTTTCTAGGTCTCATTTTGTTTCTCCATTACACATTAAATCTACAGATCTGAACTTTGCTTGTCTGACGGGGAATTTAAGGATGTCTAGGATTTGAAGAATTACTAAGATAATTGACCACCTAGTATCTAAAGGACCTGAAGAGGAGATCATGAGCTTTGGACAGTTTAACCAAGGTAAAAACTACACCGATACCAGTATCAAACCTTAAGTTTCTACAGGTGAAAAAAAAAAATTACAATGAAAAAGGAGCCCAGGAGCCTACTACTACACAGCAGTAGCTATTGTCTCAATAGCATGGTAGCAAAAGCTCAGGCAGCTATACAAGTTGTCTATCCAAAGAGATAGAAATGGCTAAATTCTGGCCAGCTAAACCACCCTACCCACCAAGCATTTGTAGACTGGCACTACCCACTGCCCTGTACCCAGATTTGTCATTGCAATCAAGGCAAACTTCTGTCAGTGTTCCAAACTGGTCCTAAAGACTGCAACAAAAAGGGAAGGGTAACTTCCCACAAGTCAAGGGAATGTGCCTCCAATGTAATAGGTGTATCATTGTGAGAAATCCCTTGGCTGTATCAAGTAACCCAACCCACAGAATTGAAGTGCCTCCTTAACCAGCTGCAGCAGGACTACACTACGCAACTACCATCACTCACTATCAACACTGTCAGAGCATGGGGCAATGAACAAGAGTGCAGCTGAAAACACTTGGGAGTTACGATATCACCACACACACCTTACTCCAATACTGCAGCACCCACAAAATGTTAACTCCAAGCACATGATCATTAAGCATACAGATTAAGCCATCCTAACAAGTGCAGTAAAACACTCCCAATAAGTTGTTAAAGTTCATAAACGAATAATCAGCCTACACCCAAATGTAGCCCTGGATTTACACTGTCCCTCCTGAAGACAGATTGGGGTTGTTACCTGTCGTTTGTAATCATATAAGGTATTACCCCAACACTGAATAGGTGCATTAACTATACCACCAGAACATTCCTATTGGTAGCTCACTCTGTAGAGGAATAGTTAACTCAGCTGTTAAGTATGGACCCAACCCCACCACCTTCCCCCAAACAAGCCCAAGATAAACTGCCAATTATTCCATTTGTCTAATCTGCAAATCCCAGTGCCAGCACTAAACAGAAGTGATAAGCTTCAGTTCTACATTAGTGGATCCTACAGTTAATACCAGTGTAATAATCCCCCTTCAGCCACAGCTCCTTGCCAACCAAAGTTGTCCAGTCACCACATCAGCTTGTGAAGACTTCAACATGGCCCAGTTTAAGAGGGCAGCCCCCCCCCCAAAAAAAAATATATGTTCTCTAGGGCAAGGACCAGTTTTACAGACTCCTCCATGGGGAGCCACAACAAATCTGACCACTAACTTACTTTGTATACCTAAGGAACTAAACTAAGGTACATTTTGGATACAAGTACCATAATTGGTTGGGAGGGTAGCTTAATGGCCAAGGTGTTTGTCTTACAAACACAAGGTGCAGGGTTTGAGTCTCAAGGGATAACTGGCTAGGCTTAAATGGCTCGCAGGGGCAGTTAGCCTAGTACTAACCTATGAACTTGCATGAAACTCTGGCATCTTAAAAAAGGTACCTACTTGGTTAAGCAGCTCATTCTTCATCTGTAGTGCTGCACGCCCCCCCAGCTTGATTGCAGCTTAATAAGAGTTAACCACTAGGTTTGAAGCCATCTAGACTGGAATCTACTGTATGCTTTTGTGCTATAAAGGCCCCCATCGCCATACGGTAGTTTGTGGAGCAACTTATGAGAAAAATGCCATACCGCCAGAGGAAAAATTCCTTGAACTATAATGGATCCCTTTCCCCATCCCACTTCAAACCCATTTTACTTGTTCAAGATTTCACAAACTTAGTGGAGACCAATTACATTACATCTATTCCCATATCAGGTACAATCCAACCAGCATCTAAAAGGGACCACAAATTAGAATTTCAGTAAATGACAGGAAGGTAGTGGGTGCGAAGGGATATAGGTTGCATGCCTACAAAAGAGCACTTTGGGAGTGCTTGAATTCTTTAGTCACCTAGACAGAATACAAAGCCATCATTTTACCTCAGTTTGAAACCCTTTGTTCCAGTGCTAAATCAAACTGAACAGTCAAGCTCTTAACTGAGGCACATCTTTATTAACTGGACATGGCTATTTCAGCCATAGTCTTAAATTGTAGGCCATTTAGAATGTTACAAGACACTTCTCACCAGTTACAGTGGGTATACTTGGAGAGGGGATAGGTCATTACCAGATTGACCTTTAAGTAAATGCAATGGTGGGGGGTTGGCAAGTTAAGGACTTGGATCAACATAGTCCAAGCCAACTGGCTCCAACCATGGAGGTGGTGCTCATAACAGTGTTCGAACAGTTTTAATTTTTGACATGCTCCTGAAATTTAGCAGAACAGATGCATACATTTACTAGAATTCCATACCACACCCCCCTTCCCAATTTAAATCCATTGGTCCTGCAATTTGGTGATACCAGGTGTTTAGTGCTACATAGTCTGTCACTATAAGCCAGTGCTCTGGCAAAGAGTGTCAAAACAAGGAGTCTCCCCACCGGTGATGCATGGAGTCAGGTGCAAGTAACACTTGCTCTGGCACATATACAAGCTCTACTGCAGTTTATTTTGGATGGGACTTATGTACCACGTTCTGCAGAGCAAGTCTATTTTCTAGGTAGCTGAAAATGCCTATTGCTATTTTGTTTCTAAAGTATTAAACTTGGGAGTCCCACAGAGATTGACACTTCTACAGCACTTTCATTCTCAAAAGCAACAGTGCATGCAGATTTCAGATTTACTGGTCTGGAAAGGGGGGCTATACCCCCCTACTACAGAAGGCCATCTCCTAGAGAGCTGGCAACACAGGCAGCCATAACTTCACTTCTATTACAGAGGACTTTTAATCACTAGTGTC
The DNA here is from genome assembly GCF_019279795.1 of Protopterus annectens. Lineage (NCBI taxonomy): Eukaryota > Metazoa > Chordata > Ceratodontiformes > Protopteridae > Protopterus > Protopterus annectens. The sequence goes on from NC_056749.1 coordinate 424,648,883, forward strand.
GACTGCATATGTGCTTACACCCAACCCCTTGCATGTGAGTGGGAGGGGCCAAACTCACCCTAGTTTAGCTTATGAACATAATGCCTCATGCACATCTTTCCATGATAGCTCACCACATTTGCTTAAAAGGTGCCAATTTCTAAACTAAACCCAGTTCGGCCACCCTGGACCCCAAACTCAGGTGAACAATGGGGCCTGGCCTGTTTAGTAGAATCAAGAGCCATAAGGCTCATAGAACCACGTCCTGCAACAAAACCCAATTCATCTAAGTTGCAGTCAGACCCACTTCTACCCCCATAATTAACATGCTTAGTATTTAAAGTTGATAAATAGAAAATTAACTGGGTCCCTAGACATTTACATGTTGCCAGTACTCCTCCCCCCCCTTCCCAAGAAAATGGGAAGCAGGTACCCCCCTCATTATGTATTGACCCCCCCCCCCCCAAAATAAAACAAATTTAAGCATGCCCAACCAAGCTCTGAGTGGAGCCTTAATTGCCAATAGAATATGAGAAGAGAGCTGCAATATTGCAGAATGCAATGTAGTGACCACCCTGCCAACAGCAGCTTGGGGATTTTAGGCCAATAGTTTTATTTGGGAAACTCTGGAAGGTTTCTTGTCACTTCCAAGTAAACCTTGAAAGAGGTTTTGCACTCTTTATTGGTCTAAACAGGATTGCATAAAAAAGCGTAGTTCTGACAAAGGCAATGGGAGCAGAAGCAGAGTCTCACTCTGGGAGAAGGTTCAGAAAGGCAAAGTGAAAACTGCCCTCAAGCATTAGCTGCTCACAACTGCTCCACTACAGCCCTGCTACATGGAGGATCTGTTAATGAACAGTATTACCCAGTAACCCAAAAAATACAAAGTACCAGACTTCCTAGGCATGGCATACCCACGCCTCCTTTCTAGGTTTAGCAAGAGACTTCAGTTGGCTTTTCCCCCATTCTATACTATGTACTTCAATTGAATACTTTCTAGGCAGAACATGGAGTCCATATGATCAGCACTATAGCATGTGCCAAGAGCCAATTAGAGAAACTCTGCTACAATACTTGCCAACACAAGCATTCTATGCAAAGTCTTCAATCTGTGCTTGAGTGGGCCCATATGCCTCATACCCACCTCCCTAATTAGTGCTCAATACCCATCCATGTACATTTAGTTTACAAGTGCTTCACCTACAAAACACTACTGGTTCTCAGCTGTCATGACCTTGACAGTAAACAAGATTGCTAAAGTCCTATCTGCACCACTTGTAGCCATGCTCTCACTTGAAAAAGCTCATGAACACAGAAGTATGGCAACACTCAAGACAGACCTTCCAACTCCATCTAAAAAACAGATGGGAGGCATTCCTGTAGTCCAGTCCACCAGTATTAAATTCATTGAGTCGCAATCCACTCACTTCTCAACTCTAAATCCACAAGTTACACACCTCTAAACAAAGAGGCACGTAGCAACGCTGCAGCACCATGCCACTCGTGATGGTTACATAAGTAAACCAAGTGACAAACCCAGTCATTCTTGCAACAGGGGTCCACTACAGTCAGTATGCAGTGGATCCTAGAACTGTTAGTACTTGGCGCCTGGATAAGTAATATTTTCCCCCAGAAAGTCTATACAGCCAATCACGTTGCATTTAGAAGTCCAAAGGAAAAGTTCAGCTTAGTGTGCTAGAATTCTATATCACGCAACTAAAATTTTAAAACGGTTTGCAAGACGCAGACTTGTCAAAATTCAAATCCAGAAAACAAGATCAGGGACAGAATACTAGCTACTCAAGACTGAAAGCAAACGAGAAAGTCAGTCAATACATTTTCTGAAGAAAAATGTATCATTTTATTTATAATCACCTTTCCACCAAAGGTCACCAGTTTTGGGAGGGAAAAAACTAAACACGAGTAAATGCAGACATTAGGTATGCTCCCCTTATTTAAAGGGTAGTTTAAAACAGCTTCCCGTCATCTTACTTCACCCACACCCAAGGGCAACAAAACCTGTAAAAAAATTAAAAACCCACGACTCGTTACTTAAACACTACATCAAGACATTCAGGGAAAGTTCAAGAGGACGCAGGCTAGATACTACCAATGCATACAAGGAAAAGTCCATCCACAAGTCATCTTCAGCAATAATTTATCTTCCATTTTGTGAATTACAAAATTATGAAAGAAAGTCCCCTTAAAATGAGTCACTCTTTCCAAACCCGATTGTATTTGGTGAAAATGTTGCGCCGAAAATAAGATCTTTTGTCTCTACAAAAAGGCGAAGATCCTATAACTATAGTATTGCACTCGTATAGAAGCAAGTTACTATAGTTTGCCAAGACTCCATTCACTAAAATGGCTTCTCACAGCTCGACGAGAGGGCTGGCTCAAACATAACAAAGCCACACACCCCGTGAAAACGGGGCACAGTTTCCTCAGAATAAAGAAATAAATACAAATGAAAGCCAATTACTATTAGAGTAAGATACACACATTTTTAGTGAGATGTTAGCTTAGGGAAGTATTTTCCTGAACGCGGCTTCAGCGCAACCCGCTGCATAATAACAAAGGCTCAGCACCAGCCATTACTACACTGTGCTGTCACCAAGCGCGCACTGAAGTAACAAAATCCTGACTGAAGTTAAGCAATGGCTCAAACTGCCAAGTTACAGGAAAAGAAAAAAATAACGTTAACACTGTTTAAGACATTATCCCGACATTTAAAATAGACTCGTAAAGCGTTTTTTTTTTTTTTTGTTTTTTTTTTAGCAGTGGAAGCAAAAGGGGTTTGAAGCAATAGCCATACTAACACGCATCAGGCTACTGCAAACAAATCAAACCGTGCAGACATTTCTTCCTCCTCCAATTAAAAGGGAAAAAAATGACTTTAAAACTCTATAGAAAGATAAGTAGATAATACAGGCCCAACTTCGGAGAGGTGAAAATAATGCAGTGAAAAAAAGTCAGACAGCTTACGCGCCGCAGTGTTTTAATGACAGCCATATTACCAACGGCGACAGTCGCTACCAATAATAGAGTAAAAGTTTACATCATTATTTACCGGTCACCAGCACTGCACTAATACTATAAAAGGAGTTCAAAAAGAACATAATAAATTTAAGGAAAAAAAGTCACGTGAGCACAACAGAGAAATAATTCCATTAACACACACAGCGTGCGACTTTCCACGTTTTCCCTAGTTTTATGCAAGCACTGGGTTACACGCCTTTTAGCGGGACAAATACTTAGAACAAATATTTTAAATCACATTTTATTCCCCCCCTCAAAACCACACATTTCTTGCTTTATTTTTTTTTTAAACGTAATAATCTTTCACATGAAAACACTACGCATTACAATAACCGTGATTTTAATCTTAATTCGAGTGCTAAAACCCGTTTCACGACCTAGTCATGCTTGCCCCATGTGACTACAAGAAGAGACTATCATACAAGATGATACGTACCTGTATTGTTTGTCTGTATGACACAATTTTCCCTTGATGTTTCCTTTAGCAGTTGCTACAACCTCGCGCTAGCTTATTACGAGAGTAGCCTGATTGGCCAAACATTGAAGGCGTTTAAAATAACCTCCACAAATACCAATTGGATATAGCGAAGATTAATATTCAGGAGCTGCAAATCCCAAATGGTGAGTTACTCCCACATATCATTCATTCAAGAGGCACACCTTTGATATTCATAATAAAGGACGTTCCTTATTTTTTGGCAGTTAATAGTGGCCTTATGACAAGCTTTGAAGTTATGCAGCAATCTCTTATCAAGTTATGGAGGGGAAATTTAATTCCTCATTGTAGGATGCATCTGAAGTCATATTCATTACGACTCTTTCTTGCACTGTCTTTCATCGCAAAATGAAAACAATAAATAAAAAAAGAAACGCATTACTATTTTTGGCAACCCTTTGAACGAACATTCTAATAATACTTCCATGGCGTCATTCATAATTATATATTTATTTTGCATTAAGAAATGCGTTAGACGCAGATATACCTCTCAACGGTACATAATTTATCTGACTGTCCAGATTTTTGCCTCATTTGTGGTGTGTACCTCCTAAAATCTGTACTTTCCTGGCAAATAGTTGAGGATTGAAGTAATTAAATAATGACAAATATTTGAGTTTAAGACTCTACGTCCTTCAGAAGTCATGCTAATGCAAAATTTGTTATTATATCAACTTTCTAAGTTTGTAAGAGCAATATTTAAAATCTGTCCCTATTTGTCCCCATCATTTTAGGGTTTGTCCAGATTTTTTGCTCTAAGAGGTTGAGAAGTATGACGCAGAAAACAAGAAAAATACAAATTATCCCTATCAGGCATGGAAAAATCGTGAAATTGATGCAACATGCTAAGGAAAAAACATTCTACAGAACAACAAGTGCTTATGGTAGCAACAAAGCAGGTGCAAGATATTGATATGTTCAGTATAATGTGAAAGAGGATGGATTACTTAATAAATGTTTAATAATAAGGTAGAAGAGTACTAGATATTGGTTGACAAATGCACTAGTACTGCATAAGAGGGGTAATTGTAGAGTAGCACATCAAAAGTGAGGGACTTGTTTGCCTGTTGACATATAAAAATGGCTTTTCTAGGCTAGCTTTTGTCACACAGTTAACAGCTATAAACTAAAATTGTGTATGCATGCGCACATAAATATGCCACTATATTGCTTTTATGGTGAGGGGTGCTCCTCATGGTAAAAGTGAAGAAAGCATTCTTGCTGGCAGAAATAACGTTTGTGAATGAGCTATTAATCAGTCGTGAAGTATATGAAAATTCAGTACTAGCTTTTGATAGCATTTAGTCGAAAAGTACAGCATTTATTGTGTTTTCTGTCTATCTGTGTAAAAAAACTTGAAAAAAAACAAAAAAAAATATCCTTGTTTTCCATACTTTCCTAGCTAGTGTTCCAGTGATCAGAATTTCGTGATCCCTGGGCTTTGTCTTGGTTCCTGTACTTCTCCATTTTCCTTGTTTGGTCTGGGAGAAGTTTCTTTACTCACCAGTGAGAGTGGGGAGTACTGAGCTGCCTGTTTGTCCTCAGAGGAGTGGTTTAAGGCAGTAACTTGTAGTTTATTGGCCATTTTGGGTCATTTCCTGTCTTTTCCAGCCCCCTGCTATAAAGCACGCTTTGGCGGTCTTTTCCAGCTGTAGAGAACTCAGCACAGCTCCTCGTGGTGTCCAGCAGAGTTCCAAGACAAGCAGAGACCAGAAAAGACAAACTTTCCAGATTTTAAGTATTCTTCTTGGCTTTTTTGACCTTTTGTGACTTTCGACCACTGTTTCTGCTTATTTTATCGAAGTATTACCTGTTTTTACTGTTTTTACAAGCTCAAACTGTTTACTGCACTTGCTAGTTTAAGTTTTGCTTAAAAGTTAAACTACAGGCTAATACACTCAAGTGTACTAGCTTTTGATAGCATTTAGTCGAAAAGTACAGCATTTATTGTGTTTTCTGTATATCTGTGTAAAAAAACTTGAAAAAAAAATATCCTTGTTTTCCATACTTTCCTAGCTAGTGTTCCAGTGATCAGATTTTGCTGATCCCTGGGCTTTGTCTTGGTTCCTGTACTTCTCCATTTTCCTTGTTTGGTCAGGGGGAAGTTTCTTTACTCACCGGTGAGAGTGGGGAGTACTGAGCTGCCTGTTTGTCCTCAGAGGAGTGGTTTAAGTCAGTAACTTGTAGTTCATTGGCCATTTTGGGTCATTTCCTGCCTTTTCCAGCCCCCTGCTATAAAGCACGCTTTAGCGCGGAGTTGCCACAGGAGCACACAAGAGCAGCGGCGGTTAATCAAGGTTAAACTATTCAGGCTACCTAAAGTCCACTCTTCATTTTTTCCCTTAGAACAGCTCTTCCTAAGCTGTACTGCTAATCTAACCACCCTATTCTATACCTAATAAGTTTAGATCTACTTGATTCCTAAGTGACTATTCTCTATCCGGATAGCCTAGCACTTGCTCCCAAAGTACTCTTTACCCCGATATAGCACTTTTTATTATACATAGCATCCTACCAGCCTAATACCCCTTTTCGATCATCCACATCCCTCGAAGTCTTTTCAAACCCATCTACACAAAGTTTTTAACTTTTCCTTCTAGCATGTCGCGGGGTAAGTTGCTAGTGTCCTCTCCTGCTCAGCTGATGAATCTGGGAATATTGAGGCAATGTTACAATTGCCTCATGTACACAGACAACCCTCTCCTTCTCCCACAAAACACAAACACATGCGAGAGATGCAACTATATAGCCAAACTGGAGGCTGAGCTCTCTCAACATAGGACTGGCAAGACCAGACAGGAGGAGAAGGTAACCACACACACCACAAACCCAGTCTCACATAGCACTATCACAACTTCATATCATACACATAAAGACATACTTGGAGGCTCTGACCAAAAATCTACCAAAACAGCAAAGGCCACCAAAGCAGACACCCAAACAACTGCCACCACAGACCAAGACACGTGCAACACATAGACCACAAAGTCAGTGTGCCAAACAGTCACAGCCCTTAAGGCCAAACACAATGCCAGACACTCTTGTCATAGGTGACTCCATAGTCAGACACACCGACGTCCCACTCACCAGATTGAGCAAGGAGAAGGTCACAGTAAGCTGCCTGTCAGGTGCTAGAATCCACCACATAACGCAAGCACTCGGGTCACTTGACAGCAGGTACAAGTATGACTCAGTCATTGTCCATGCTGGTGTGAACGACCTGAGATGCACCTCCCTGGACTACATGAAAAGAGACATAGAGGAGCTCTCTGATTATGTAGCCCAGGCAGGTATGACCCTGACCTTGAGCAGTATCTTACCTTCACCAAGAATGATGCCACAATACAGAGACAAGATGATCAGATTTAATAATTGGCTTAATCTCTGGTGTCATTCAAAGGGGATCCAATGTCTGTCTGCCTGGGATGACATGCTGGACAAGCCACGCTGCTTCACAAGGGATGGCTTGCACCTGTCACCCCTGGGCTTCCGGATATTGGCAAAGGCTCTTGCCACCCCCATAGTGCCTTTTTTAGGCAAGGCTCAAATTCTAAACCTACCACCCTAGAACAAAACAAAGGAAAAAAACTAAGGGTAATGCTGCTCAATGCCAGAAGTCTCAACCTCAAGATGCACGCACTCGAAGCCCTTCTCAGTATGGAGAACATCGATGTGCTGTGACTGAAACCTGGTTCAAGGCTCCTGAGAGCACCCCGGCACTATCAGGTTTTACCTCATATCATGCGTTCCGGCTCCAAAATCCGGACAACACCAAGAAAGGTGGAGGGGTGTCCATATTCATCAAAGACACCCTCACCTCCAGGTTGGTGGCAACGCACGATGCATCAGAGACCATCCAGGTGCAATTAACCGTAGGAAAGACTGCTCTGCAATTTGTAGCATGTTACAGGCCACCCTCTCAAACTCAGGAAACTCACACAGCTTTCCTGAAAACTCTGGAGGGGATAAATGTAACCCCAAACACCATCATACTAGGTGATTTCAACTATCCGAATATAGACTGGGATCACTACTCAAGCCCCAACACTCTAGCCCAAAGGTTCCTAGAGTTCATAAACTCAAATGCCATGGAACAACTAGTCACCATGCCCACAAGAGGCGAAAACATACTAGATCTCATCACGAACATGGGGTCACAATGTTCAACACCGGAGGTATACCCCTCATTGGTAAGGTCAGATCATAAACTAATCTCACTGGAAGTCCACATCCCGCCCCCACCCCAGATAAAAAAATACCACAGTGAAGAACTTCTCTAAAGCCGACTTCACACTTCTTAGGACTGGTGTGGCCTCTTTCAAGGCCCCCGAACCAGCGGAAACCATCACTAAAGCCGCTGAATCACATACAAATGCCTTCTACCAGCACCTCCAGGACTGCATGGATCAGGCAATCCCAAACAAAACAAAGACTCTTTGTACCAAAGGCAAGAGTCCAGTCTGGTGGACCCCAGCCATAAACAAGCTCTACAACAAAAGGAGAAAGCTACTACAAGATAGAGCAAAATCCCTAAAAGGGAAGACACCCTTGATCATTATAAGTAAAAAACTAAGATCTCTCATAAAATCATCCAAGGCAAATTTTGAAAGAAAAATCACCAAGGACTCAAAAGACAATCACAAGGCCTTTTTTAGTTATGTTAGAAACCTGGGAGGAAACTCCCAGATATGCTCAGAACTAGTTCAAAATGATGTTAAGATCACTGAACCTACAGACATTGCCAACATACTGGCTGACAGGTTCAGTGCAAATTTCTGCCCCCCTCCCCCCCAAAAGGAGAAATATCTATACCAGAGGATTGTAGCCTCCCAAACATCTCAAATGTTCAGGTGAGAACAGCTCTCTCCAAGGCGAAAAACACAGCATCCATGGGACCAGATGGTGTCCCCGGTTGTATGCTCCACAAACTCATTGAGGAATTAAACCCGCAATTAGGGCAGCTGTTGAATCTTAGCCTCACCTCAGGATACGTACCCAAGGAGTGGCGTACGGCAACTGTGGTCCCACTACATAAAGGCGGTGCCTCCACCGACCCTGGAAACTACCGTCCCATCAGTTTGACAAGCCTGGTCTGCAAAGCTATGGAGAGGATCATAATGGAACTCATAAATAAAGACATAGGGGACCTGCAGACATTGGATCAAACCCAATTTGGCTTTGTCAAGGGCAGATCATGCCTTTTAAACTTGGTTGACTTTTTCGAAACAGTCACCAAGGCCATTGATGAGGGCAAGGCAGTCCACACAGCCTACCTTGACCTGGCAAAGGCATTCGACACAATACCCCACTCGGGCATCATAGAAAAACTCACCAGCTTAAATGTAAACCCATACGTCACAAGATGGGTTGCTAACTGGCTAAGTGACAGAACCCACAGGGTCAGAGTTGCTGGCGCCATGTCTGATTCCAAGCCTGTCACAAGCGGTGTCCCACAGGGCTTGGTCCTGGGCCCACTCTTGTTCGGCATCTACTTTTCAGAAGTACAGGCAAGCACAGGAGGATTATGGCTGACAAAGTTTGCTGATGACTGCAAACTGGGCGCCATAGTTGAAAACACATCAGACACAGATATCTTTCAGAAGAGTTTCATAGAAATGGATAACTGGTGCCAAAGCCATGGCCTAAAGTTAAACACTAAAAAACGCATAGTCATACCCTTCGGGAAAAGCAAGGTTACCCCCAGCTACCATATAGGTGGCAATATACTAAGCACAGAAGAGGTTATCAGGGATCTGGGGACCCAGGTTGACAGTAACCTTTCATTTGACACCCACGTTGCCAAAGTAGTTAGGAAGACCTTTTACATTGCCCACCTGATCATGAAGGGATTCACATCTAGGTCAAGGGAGGTCATCATTCCCCTGTACTCATCACTCATCAGACCGATGATTGAGTACAACGCCCCATTTGGAATGTATCTGACCCGACACCTGCAGCAATTGGAAAGGCCCCAAAAGTTCCTCACCAAAAGGATAAAGGTTCTCAAAAATATGTCCTATGCTGCCTGACTGAAGGAGCTCCAGCTCTACTCAGTCACTTACCGCCTGCTCAGAGGTGACCTGTCTGACATACAAGGCCATGTCCAACCCGGAATTAATGAACATGTTTCACCTCAAAAAATCTAAATCCATCCGATCTACAAGAGCACGAGACTTGAACCTTGACACAGTCATAAATAGGATGTGCTGGAGGGACAGATTCATCACCCAGAGACTCCCTATGCTGTGGAACAAAATCCCGGTACATGTGAGGCAGAGCACCTCGCTGGCTTTGTTCAAGAGAAATCTTGACCAATGGATGGGAGATCGCAGGTATACCCCAGGGATTACCTCAGTGTCACTGCTTGACAGAGGCACAGCTAAATAATGGGCATAGTATCCTTCAAACTAAAGGGGTGGCGAAAGTCACAAAACTCTGGGCTAGGCTTATAAATGCCCTAGGGCAGATAGCCTAATATGAACCTATGAACCTATAAATAACAAAACGGGTGCCTACGACTAGTTTTGCCAGAAAACAGTACAGTAATGGTTCTTCTAATCTGTAATATCCTCTGCCACTAACAGTCACCCATACTTCATAGGTTGGTACTAGGCTATTTGCCCTAGGGCCTATACAAACGTAGCCATAACAATTCCCTGGATATTTCTTCCCACAAAATTTACTTCCCTGGACCCCTGTCTAGCAGGGCGACTGACGTGATCCCCGGGGTGAGTTTCCTATCTCTCACCCAATCGTCAAGGTTCCTTTTGAAAAGCGCCAAGGAGGCGCTCTGCTTGACATGTATGGGTAGTCTATTCAAGGGTATGGGGAGTCTCTGGGTCAGGAACCTATCCCTCCAGCATGTTTTGTTCATTGTGATAACAAGGTTTAGATCCCTGGATCGTGTGGCTCTGCGGGATTGGGGTTTCTTTAACTGGAGCATCTCCAACAGCTCAGGGTTTGACATGGCCTTGAATGTTAAGCAGAGATCGCCTCTGAGTAGATGATATGCCACAAAGTATAGCTGGAGTTTTTTTAGACGGTCAGTATAGGGCATCTGCTTTAGGCCTGTGATTCTTTTAGTGAGGTATTTCTGCGGCCTTTCCAGCTGTTGCAGATGTCTTGTGAGGTACATACCAAATGGGGCATTGTACTATATAATGGGTCTAATGAGGGATGAGATGACCTCCTTTTTTCTGGATGAAAAGCCCTTAGTGATGAGGTGTGCCACATAGAAGGATTTCCTGAATAAATAATTAAATACTTTAAATACTTAAATATTATCCACTCCTAAACTCAAGAAAGTTAATTTCATTCCATTCCTGTTTGCATAATCTTAGATAGTCGTGATATAAAACAGCAATTTAGTGCTGTTTCATGATGTTCCTACAGTTCCACCTGTCCAAAATACATATATGATAATTAATAACAGTATACAAGATAATAAATAATAATAAAAATGTGTACCTATTTTTAATCACATTGGAAAGTAAGAAATAAACTGTTAAAATCTGTAAAGTTTATGCATGTGTTAGACCCAGGAATTAGGACTGGAAGCATGCATGTAGAGTGGTATTTTTATTTCTGTATTACTTTCTCAAGATAGATGGACACTGATCTTCTCTACAGTAACCTGATATTACCAGAAACATTTTGCACATTTACCATCAAGAAAATGCTTGTCTGATCAGCAGCTTTTGACTGTTTTTCTATCTGATAAAAAGGTTCTAAAATCATAGGTTGGTACTAGGCTATTGGCCCTAGGGCCTATACAAACCTAGCCATAACAATTCCCTGGCTATTTCTTCCCATAATATTTACTTCCCTGGACCCCTGTCTAGAAGGGTGAGGGACGCGATCCCCAGGGAAATTTCTTATCTCCCATCCAATCTTCAAAGTTCCCTTTGAAGATGGCCAAAGAGGTGCTCTGCTTGACATGTATGGGCAGTTTATTCCAGAGTCTGGGCAGTCTCTGGGTCAGGAACCTATCCCTCCAGCATGTTTTGTTCATTGTGATGACAGGCTTTAGATCTCTGGAGCATGTGGCTCTGAGGGATTGGGATTTCTTTAAGTATAGCATGTCCAACAGTTCTGGGTTTGGCATGGCCTTATATGTTAAGCAGAGATCACCTCTGAGTAGATGATATGCCACAGAGTACAGCTGCATTTTTTTAGATGGTCAGCATAGGGCATCTGCTTTAGGCCTGTGATTCTTTTAGTGAGGTATTTCTGCGGCCTTTCCAGTTGTTGCAGATGTCTTGAGAGGTACATTCCAAGCGGGGTGTTGTATTCTATAATGGGTCTAATGAGGGATGAGTACAGTGGGACAATTACCTACTTTTTTCTGGATGAAAAGCCCTTAGTGATGATGTGTACCACATAGAAGGATTTCTTGACTGTTGTGGCGATGTGGTTATCGAAGGTGAGATGACTGTCCACCTATGTCCCTAAGTCTCTTATCACACTTTTGGTGTTTAGTGTATTGCCACCTATGTGGTAATTCATGGGTACATGTTTCTTCCCAAAGGGGATAACTATACATTTCTTGGCATTAAGCTAGAGCCCATGGCTCTGCCACCAAGCATCTGTTTCTGTAAAGCCCTTTTGTAGAATATCCACATCATTTGGGGATTCAATAATGGCTCCCAGTTTGCAGTTATCTGTGTACTTTGTTAGCCAGAGTCCCTTAGTGTTGGTCTGTACTTCAGAGAAGTAGATGCCAAACAAGAGCGGTCCCAGGACTGAACGCTGAGGTACTCCACTTGTCACTAGTCTGGAACTGGATTTGGAGTCGACTACTTTTACAGTGTGGGTTCTGTCAGTAAGCCAGTTGGCAACCCATCCAGTAATGTAGGGATTACTGCACAGCTTAGTAAGTTTATCTGTGATTCCAGAGTGGGGTATGGTATCAAAGACCTTGGCAAGGTCCAGATAGGCTGTGTGGACTGCCTTACCCTTGTCCACAGCTCTGGAGACTGATTCGAAGAAGTCATTCAGGTTCAGGAGACAAGATCGGCCCTTCAAAAACCCAAACTGGGTGGGGTCCAAGTGTTTGAAGGTTGCCAATATCTTTGTTTATAAGTTCCATGATAATACATTCCATGGCCTTGCAGATCAGGCTCGTCAGACTGATGGGGCAGTAGTTCCCAGGATCCAAGGTGGATTCCCCTTGTGGAGTGGGATAACTGTAGCTGTGCGCCACTCAGTGGGCACGAAGCCTGAGGTGAGGCTATGATTAAACATGGCACTTAGGTGAAGTGCCAGTTCATTTTGTAGTTCATGTAGTACACAGCCCGGGATGTCATCTGGTCCCATGGATGCTGTATTCTTAGCTTTGGAGAGTGCGGTTTTTACCTGTGTGGCCGTTATTACCGGAATTTGGCAATCTTTCCATATTGAAATGGGCCCTTTAGGGGGGTGAGAGGGGGTGAAGTTGGCACTGAATCGATCTGCCAGGATACTGGCAATATCCTTGGGATCAATATATTTAATGCCATTCTGTTGCAGATCTGAGCATTGCCATTTAGATTCTTGACATAGCTATAGAATGCCTTGTGGTTGTCTTTGGAGTCTTTGGCAATTTTATTTTCGTAACTAGCTTTGGAGGATTTTATGAGGGATCTCAGCTTCTTACTGAGGCTCGTAAGGGAGTATTTTGCATCCTGGGATTTTTCTCTTTTCTGCAACAGTTTCTTCCTTTTGTTGTAAACTTTGTTTATGGCAGGGGACCACCAGATTGGCTTCCTTTATTTGGAGGAGAACGTCTTGGTTCTATTTGGGATGGCATGATTCATGCATCAGTGGATGTTCTCATACGGTGCCTTAGTGTAGGATTCAGCAGTCAAACTTTCAGTTCCCATCTACATGAATGTCATGAAGTTTGTCACTTCTGCCTTGAGTAGCATGAAGATGGCTTTGGAGAAGTTTTTTATGGAGGTTTCCTTACTGGGGGGTGATGAAGGGATGTGGATGTCAAGGGTGATTAACTTATGGTCAGACCTGACCAATGAGGGGGTGACCAGAGGTGTGGAGCATTGATTTCCCATTTTAGTAATGACCAGGTCTAGGATATTGGAGCCCCTGGTGGACTATGGATTAGTTGATCCAGGGCATTAGAATTTATGAATTCCAAGAACCATTGGGCAAAGGTGTTGGTACACAAGTTTTCCCAGTTAATGGCAGGGTAGTTGAAATCACCCAGTATTAGGGTGTTTGGTTGTATCTTAATATTTTCCAGTATGTTTAGAAAGGTGTAGTGAGAATCTTGGAGCATGGTGGGGGATCTGTGGCAAGCTAAAATTTGGATTGCAGTCTTACCTAGTGTTAGTTGAACCTGGAGAATTTTAGATGCACTGTGTTGGGCAACTAGCCTAGTGTTGTGAATATCCTTGGTGAATATGGACTTACTCCACCTTTAGTATTTTGGTCCTGGTTTGGTGGCCGGAAAGTGTGGTAAGAGTTATAGCCTGGTATTGCAGGGGTGCTATCTGGAGCCTTGAACCAGGTCTCAGTTACTGCACAGATATCAATGTTCTCCATTTTTAGGAGTGCCTCGAGAGAGTGCATTTTTGAGGTTTAGACTTCTAGCATTGAGTAGCATTACTTTCAGATTTTTGAATGCTTGTGCCTGTTACGGTGGTGGTTTTGTCCTTTGAACTTTGCCTAAAAAAGGCACTATAGGGGTGGCAAGAGCCTTAGCCAGTAACCTGAATCCCAAGGGGCGACAGGTGCAGATCATCTCTGGCAAAGCATCGTGGTCTGTCGATCATGTCATCCCAGGCAGACAGATACTGGATCCCCTTTGAATGACACCAGAAGCTTAGCCAATTGTTGAAGTCAATCATTTTGTCCTTATACTGTGGTATCATTCTGGGCGAAGGCAGGATGCTACTTAGGGCTAGGGTCATACCTGCCTGGGCCACATGATCCAAAAGCTCTTCCATAGTCTCTTTTCATGTAGTCCAGGGAGGTATGTCTCAAGTCATTCCCTCCAACATGGACAATGACAGAGTCATATTTGTACTTGTTGTGAAGTGACTTGAGCACGTGTCTTATGTGGCGGATCCTGGCACCCAACAGGCAGCTGACTGTAATTTTCTCCTTGTTCAGCCTGGTGAGTGGGACATCAGTGTGCCTGACTATAGAGTCACCTATAGAAAAAAGAGATTAGAAGCACACCACGACAATCGAAGCCAACTTAAAAAGCTGATGTATCCTTTATTTGTAGAGAGTAAGCGCTTTCACGCCTCACAGGGCGCTTCTTCAGACTTTAATGAAAATAAAAAGTAAAAAACTCCCTTATATCTCTACTTAACTCTTTCTCAAGCCAATGAAATCTCTGAATGTTAATTAGCTAATTAATTCTAATTAATTCTAATTTACAACATTCAGTTTCCTTGTCTTTAGAGAGATCTTTATAAATACAGTTGTTGACTGATAGAATTGTCTAATAAAACTGACAGTCTACTGTGAGTTTCAAAAAATAATAATAAAATATTAATAAAATATATTCATACACATGATGTACCTATACGCAAACAGACATACATAAAAAATTCATATAGAAACATAAAAATATAAAAAAATACATAAACATATAAATATGAAAATGTAAAAAAATACATACATATACATATCCATATCTGTATACTTATATGTGACTCAATCTATACCTCGATATTATGTGTCAACTTCACCCCCTAAAGGGCCCATTTCAATATGGAAAGATTGCCAAATTCTGGTAATAATGGCCACACAGGTAAAAACTGCATTCTCCAAAGCTAAGAATACAGCATCCATGGGACCAGATGACATCCCGGGCTGTGTACTACATGAACTATATAGAGTCACCTATGACTAAAGTGTTGGGTATGTTGTCTTGCCTTAGGGGCTGTTGTTGGGTGGCACACTGGTGTTGTGAGCTATGTGACACTTTGGTTGTGATTGGTGTTTGTTTGCATTTCAGCTTCGGAGGTCCTTGTTGCCTGGGCAGGTTACTGCTAAGGGCCTCCACATATGAGGGTTTAGTGTTGCTATGTCAGGGTGTTGGTGGTGTGGGTTTAGAAGGACTGTGTGTTGCTTGAGGTGTAGTGCAGGTGTTAACCTTCTCCTCTTGACTGTCTAGCACAATCTTGGGTGGAGAGAGCTTTGCTTCCAGTTTGGCTATGTAAGTGCATCTCTCCAGAAAAAAAAGTGTTTACAACAGGTTATAGTGATCTTTTACATAGCAACCCCTTCATGTGCCTACAAGAAAGTGGGAAACTGGTAGTTCAGAAGCACACCTCTACCCCCCAGCATGGCACAGATGTAGTGGGCACCTTTAGCAGTTTCCATATAAATGAAACATTGTATAAAGGTACAAAGAGACTGGCTGGCACAGTTGAAGTGCATGTGACCAGTTCAAATGGTGCAATACAAGAACCTTGACAATATCAGGTACAAAAAGAAAAAAAATGGAAAGACGTAAGGCCTTCCCCTGGCCTGCCAAGTTTGCCTAGTTGCCTACAGTATTTTCTTTTGAATTCTATATGCTACATGGATTTCAGCCTATCCTACCACATAATACTGCTTCTTTTGTTCAATGTTCCTCACCCTACTACTCCCCCCTACAAATATAGGCACGTGTGCCTTGTAGGCAAATGATAATGGGGGTTATTGTTTAGGAATGGAAATAAACATAGGTGCACAGGTAAGTACTAGGCTAGCTGCCCTTGTGGGCCATTTTAAGTCTAGCCAATTTTCCTTTTTGTGCTTGAAATGACCTATCCCATTTGGGTATAGATTGGCCTTACCCATCCCATGGTCAATAATTATATATTATCCCTAATGAGAATAAATGAGATCATACCATAAATAATTTGAGTGGACTCATGCATGGGATAAAGCATTTAGAAGCTGCATCTGTCCATTAGTAGTACAGGGACAGTACTGGGATAAATTTTCTGTTTCCCATCCATAGATCTACACTGCATGTGAAAATGGACAGGGATGAACTGTGTTTTATGTGGATGGGGAGACTTTTCCACAGAAGCTGTGTCATCTGTGTAATATACCTGTTCCTCCAAACCATCCTGTTGATGTTGCAGACAAGGTTTAGATCCCTAGGCAGAGTATTTCTGATGCCATTTGATTTGCTGATAGCAGTAATGGGTCAGAGGATGACTTGTATGCCAGACACATGTCACTTCTTAGCAGCCTGTATGATACTGAGTATAGTGATAGGGCTTTGAGTTGCTCCATGTAGGACATGTTGTTCAGGCCTTGTATTATTTTGGTAATGTATCTCTGTGGGCATTCCAGTTGTTATATCTGTTAGGACAAATACATCCCAAAGGGGGCATTATATTCAATGATTGGTCTTATGATGGCTGAGTAAAAGGGGACAGTAACATCCCTAGATCTAGACACAATCCCTTTGTGTATAAGCCGAGCAATAAAGAAGGACTTTCATAAAACAATAGACATATGTTGGTTCAAGGTTAGGTCACTCTCCATATAAGTTCCCAAGTCCTGAACAACTGGGTCAACCCTTAGTGGCATATTGTCAATAAGGTAGCTCTCAGGGGTAGATGACTTCCCAAAAGATACAATAATAATTTTTGGGCATTTAGTTTCAGATCATGATTTTGACACCCGTTATTTATTTGAGACTGTGACCCCTCTGCTCTGGGCCAGTAATCAAGGAGCCTCAATCCTCACCACCGACATCGGTGAGGGACGTTCACTTGGAACAAAGATAGATACACACAGTATTTCCAGATGCAGCTGTCTGCACCAAGCACAATTTCCAGTAAGAGCAAACAGGGAACATACTCCCATCCTGGGGCTGGGTTTCCCTCTCTCTCATCAGGCTCCAAATAAGGCTCCACACTGACCACAGCTGTACAGTTGAATCCTCAGCCAAGTGTTCCAAGTCAAGTCCTCCACCACCCTCTCTGTGAAGCCGGTGCTCTGTGTCCCTGCTCCAAGTAGTTGACATACACACACACTTTGAGGTTTGATTTTCACACACACACATACACACACACACACACACACACACACACACACACACACACACACCTGGGAAAGGCTGGCATAGATTTACCAGCTATACCCCCTCTGCCCAGACTATGAGGTAGATACTGCGACAGTACACTCCAAAGCCAGCTACTGTAAGGCTCTTACAAGGGTACCCAATTATACTGAATACAATTAATCCTAATACAAATGGTAGTGTTTAACAGATGCAGCAAGGCTTTCAGGAGTGACCACAGTGTCACCAAATAAATATTAGTACTCTCAAAGGTTAAAATATTCTCTAAAAGACCAGCCACAATGAAAAGTTTAAATATATTTAATAATAAATAATAACAAGAACATGAAGATACTGAATATCTATTTACAATAAACACCAGAGTTTCAATCACAGAAAATATTAAAATAACACAGATGGATAGATTCACACAGTTTCCTGACTGATCTAAAGAATTACTGTACCCTGGTTACTTACTAAAACAAGGCAAGATGAAGTGGTTGAGTGATCCTTCCTTGTCAGGTTTCAAAAACAGACTGCCCTAAGACTTCTGTCTCATCTAGTATTAAAACATTATTTTAGTGATGGATTACAGAATGACATCACATACATCTGGTAATCTAACTTCTGGTTCCCACACTACCCCCTTTACTAGAAACTGAACCAGAATCTAGCACATATGTGTCATAATACACACACATAGAGCTTTGCTAAGATGTGTTACAGCATCTGGAAGCTATAAAGACATTTCAAAAACTTCCACCCTTCCAGAGTAGCAATTAGTTCACCCTTAGGGACAATACAGTAGAATTCCTAGCCCTGTTTCTTACACACATTTTGTCTCTGGCTGCAATCAGAACTGTAAGATACAATCTTTATGGCCTAAACCAAGTAATTTAGTTTCAGAATTTTTTTTTCAAAGTTAGCTGGACTGAGATTAACCTATTCTCTTCCAGTATCCTCTGTTACAATATATTCATTTCAACAGTTACAATACAGTCTGACATACAGGTGTATGTCTTTTCTGTGCAGTAGGACCCACTGTTTGGTACATTTTAACACAAGCAGCTTTACAAATACATTTTCAGCACAAGCATCTGTACAAATCAGTTTGATATATACATGACATATAATTCCTTACAAAACTCCAGCTTACTATGCTGGCATATGTTACACATCCACTGCCTTACTTCTCCTGGCATAGCTGTCTACACCTCAGATCATCACAGAGACAAACCTTCCTGCAGGAATGCTAAATCATTCAGGGATTTATCGAATGCTCTTATTATGTAGTCATCTGAAACATGCTTATGCTTACACAAAAATAAATAAACAAATAAAACAGACATACATGTGCAGAATGAAATGGCCATAGCAGTGCATTTATTAGTATTAGGCCAATTAGTATTAAATGTAAATTAGATGGTAGTTAAACTAAATAAGAAATTATGGCCAGTCAATATCAGTCAGCATCACCAGATGTGCATAAGGGCAATACTTGGAAGAAACACATTCAGGCTAACACAGCAACCATCTTGTGGCATTTAGGAAGTATCACCAAATAATTATAAAGTTAAACACATCCAACATAGCTCAATGAAGGGGGTCTAAGAAACCAAACACTCAACAGTGGTTTCCAGAAATTGGTCCTTAGCCTGCCCAGTATGCAATAAACTATTCAAGGTACCATCCCTCTTTCATGACCCCAAGCTGCCAGTGGTGGCCACAGCCTGCCTAATGGAAGGGGACCAAGCTGTCCAAGCCTATGCTCCCTGCCATTAGTCCCCTTCTTACAAATTTAGCCTTCCAATCCTGCCATCCTACCACAGGAGGATGAATTTTATCAGTCCACCTTGTGCATCTTGTAGGACTTCAATACAACTTCCATGTAAACCTTGTACAAATGTTATCCTACTTTGTTTGACAAGTGTATTTTGTTCTTCCTATACAATTATGTCACTTTCATGATGATGTTTGAGTGTTAATCTACAGCCATGCCTCATGATCTATCTCCCTAGCAAACCTATTCATTAAGTACTTTGCCCTTTCTCCTCTTCTGTTGCCTCAAGCCCCCTCCCCCCAGTTTTTTTCTCTATGTAATATCTGAGCAGATCTCTTTAACCTTGGACCAGCAATGTAATAATATGTAGCAAAATACATTCAATTTTCTTTTTCAGTAACTGGGCAATCGCTGATGCTACTCCCCCATGTGTAACCCAGCTCCGATAAGACTATAGGTACTGACAGTTCTACCCAATTGTTTGATCAATTAGCAATGTCCGCTTTGCCATGCATCTTTCCAGACACATCATGTAGATTGAAAGACCTCAGAGTTTCCTAGCTAAACAAAAATACTGGTTTAAAAGCCCTTGGCAACCAAGGCATACTTGAAGCCTCTCCCTTTAGTCTGTCTCCCATATAGATTCCTACATAATAATCTTGTCTTGAATTCCATTCTGTAACCCAGTCTTACTTGAACTGTTGCACCTCTGCAAGACAAACAGCTCCAGTACACTGGAATTAAGAGTTTAAATCTCTACCAAGTCATAAACAAAACACATTGTAGGCACAGATATGTTACACAATGTCTACTCCATCTCTGGAACAGATTACCTTTACATATTGACATCTGCACATCTTTCAACTCCAACCTCAGCAATAGGATGGACATCTGCAAATTCATTCTTGGCCTGACCAAATTCACCCTTCCAGAAATGGGAGGTACTTGATAAGGTGGGGCAGTGGCACAATATATGTGGCCTGTAGACTTACATGCCTTGTAATTCCCATGATCTTTTGTTTATATCAGACAACCTCATGTCATGCCCTTCCATGACATCTTTTAGCTGACTCCACTGTAGTCCTCTCATGTCCAGCAATGCCATCTCCTGACTCATTCCTAGGTTGCCCCACCCTCACCTACAAAGTTTTTGTCCTGAATGATAGATAAATAAATAAATCACAGATATCTAAATTTCCAGTAGCATTGCCTTGACATTTACAAAAGAAACACTGATTAGAATAAGTGAGACCTGACATATCTCTTATATGCCTTCATTATTTCCATTTGCCTAGCTACATTACATCCCTTTCTGATGCCCTTTTAATTATGTGCATGAAGCTTAAAGGAATGAACTGCTAGTCTCCTACTGTCTAGGCCAAGGGCATCCAGAGTTATTGTCAAAATAACTGTGAAATGATAAGTGAATAAGGGAGAACCATCCACATGATGAAGAATAGTGCATCTCAATTTGGCCCTGTATGTAAATGTCCCAATCCATTCATTTATGCCTGATTTTGCACCCACTGGGTCCCATAACTTCTGCCCTGCTTATTTGTCTTAAAGGACAACCGCACCCTCAAACTCAAAAAACATATTTATTTCATCATGGTTTGGTGTTTCCTACATTTTAACAGCACTCTGGGACTATTTAGAGCTTTTTAGATATTTTTATATGCAATTTCTGACTCTGACCACATGGGGGCTGGCATTTTGAAATAATTCAGACTGTTTACGCTGCCTCTAAGTATCCCAGAATGCATTGTTTGTCTCCAAAAAGTTGCATCAGATCTGCCACCTTTTCCCTTACGCTGCTGTCACTTCATTGACTTAACAGGCATTCACTGCTGTCTTAAAGTCCCCTACTTTTGGTTAAAATGTTATCCTTTTTCAATGACTAGTTCAAACACAAGCAGTGCAAATGCTACAGAACAGAATTGAAAAGTGCATCTTATTGCTCTTTCTTCTTAGAAATGCTAACTTGCTTTCTTTTGTGAAGGCTGAAATCTAGTTCTTCAAGGCATCTCCCCTCCCACTTCACACCTACCTTCCCTAGCTGTCAAAGAGCTAAGGGTAATTTGACCCATTATCTGTATGTGATTGACAGATCACAGCAGGTGATGTACTGTTTTCTTGTCAGCCTTTCCCTCCTTACAGTGGGACACGTTTTTTGTTGCCCTCCTCCTGTCAAATTTAGAACCAAGCTACACAGCACTGGGGATAATCACCGTTTTGCAAAGCATCAAACTCCCACTTATTTTTCCTTCCCGTTTGGTTAAATAGCTAACAAATGACACACTATAAACATGAAATATTTCACAGACTTGCATGACAGCACCAACATGCTTTTTTAAGACATAATTAAAAAAATTACGGTATTGCATACTTCTTGCAATCTGCTGTAGTGTTGTCGATTAATTGTGACAGACATCTGCTTCTTATGTAAAAACATGCAATTAATGTATACACATGGTTATTGCAAATTTATGCTCTTAGTTTTTGCAGCTGTTACTGTGCTTCTGCCTGTACTTTGTCACATATCGGTAGGGCAATGTAAAGCAATATGACAATACAAAAACAATGTTTACAAAATTTAGAAATTACATCCAAAAATGAGACTCACTTCACCACATTCACTCATTCACCCACACTCACTCATTCACCCACACTCACTCATTCACCACACTCACCTCACCACACTCACCCACTCACTTCACCACACTCACCCACTCACTTCACCACACTCACCCACACTCAACTCACTCACCCACCACATTCACTCACCACTTACCACCCACCACACTCACTCACCACTCACCACACCACACTCACCACACTCACCACTCACTCTCACTCAGACACCTCACTCACGCTCACCCACACTCAATTCACTCACCCACACTCAATTCACTCACCCACACTCAATTCACTCACCCACACTCAATTCACTCACCACCCTCACTCACTCACTCCCCTCACTCACTCACTCACCCACACTCACTCACTCACCCACACTCACTCACTCACCCACACTCACTCACTCACCCACACTCACTCACTCACCCACACTCAACCACTCACCCACCACCCATCTGCACTCACTCACCACCTGCACTCACTCACTACCCACCACACTCACCCCCACACTCACTCACCCACTCACACACCACACTCACCCACTCACACACCACACTCACCCCCACACTCACTCACACACCACACTCACCCCCACACTCACTCACACACCACACTCACCCCCACACTCACTCACCCACTCACACACCACACTCACCTCCACACTCACTCAACTCTCACACCACACTCACTCAACTCACACACCACACTCACTCAACTCACACACTCACCCTTTCACACACATAACCACAAGTTTGTTTGGCAACACCAAGAATGAACCCAGGCCTTCATCCGAGGAATGCACGAGTAATTATGTACTTTGGCTGTGCAGACATCAGAAACACATGCCTATACAGATCTTACACATCAAGCCGCTCCATTCAAATTGTACGTGAAATGCACCCATTGAACAGTTGTCCACCTACAGCATTATTAAAGTACTTTAATCCAACACTAGTGAACCCTAATTTACACAGCCCAGTAAACCTGTCCACAGATTCAGCTTCTGCAGCACAGTCCAATAAACTGTTTACTGTACATTAGTGTTAACACAGGAATTTCCAGTTCTTATCAGCATAACCACATACACAATCTTCCACCTCAGACCTTTCATGCAGGATGTTTTATTTTTAAACTTTAATCCTTCCCACTTTAGGGGTCTTACATAAATCCCAGCAAAAAGGAGACCTATAAACTGCAATCACCCTGATCCAAATCCATCCAAACATGGCTGCAAAACTAAAGGTGTTACGGTTTTGAGGGGAGGGTTAAGCAACCATGCCCACACCACCTGAGAACAATCAAATTCTTCCTGTCTTTATAACTACACAGTTCCACAACCACAGGGAAAAAATTACCCAGCAAAGGCACTCCAGTACCTAATGGAATTAAGTGACAATTCAACACTAAATCATAAATCACAAAACAGACTTTATCAATTCAGTATATGAAGAACATACCAGTATAGTGTATTTAAAGTTACATCTAACTACCACATTGTGCTGGGACAGCTTTAGAGATAAAAGTGGTTTTGTAAAATTCAGCAGATACTGGCAGAGTGCCCTTTATCACACAAACGTGCACACACTTGCCCCTTCTCACACAGATGTGCACACACTTGCCCCTTATCACACAGACACAAAGTTTGTTTGGCAACAGCTAAAATAACCCAAGGGCTTCTTCCTTCTGATAGCAGTCTGTTAACTATAGGTTCATAGGTTGGTACTAGGCTATCGGCCCTAGGGCTTATACAAGCCTAGCCATAACAATTCCCTGGCTATTACTTCCACACTACTTTCTACCCTGGACCCCTGTCTAGCAGGTGAGTGATGTGATCCCCGGGGTTAATTTCTTTCTCCCATCCAATCGTCAATGTTCCGTTTGAAGAGGGCCAAAGAGGCAGTCTGCTTGACATGTATGGGCAGTCTATTCCAGAGTCTGGACGGTCTCTGAGTCAGGAACCTATCTCTCCAGCATTTGTTTATTGTGATGACAAAGTTTAGATCCCTGGAGCGTATAGCTCTGAGGGATTGGGATTTCTTTAAGTGTAGCATGTCCCAGAACAGGTACATGTTTTTTCCCAAAGGGGATAACTATACATTTCTTGGCACTGAGCTTGAGCCCATGGCTCTGGCACCAAGCATCTGTTTCTATAAGGCACATTTCTAGAATATCCACAACATTTGGGGATTCAATAATGGCTCCCAGTTTGCAGTCATCTGTGAAATTTGTTAGCCAGAATCCCTTACTGTTGGCCTGTACTTCAGAGAAGTAGATGCCAAACAAGAGCAGTCCCAGGACTGACCCCTGAGGTACTCTGACTTGTCAGAAGCTGGCTTTGGAGTCAGCTACTTTTACAGCGTGGGTTCTGTCAGTAAGCCAGTTGGCAACCCATCGAGTGACGTAGGGATTAATGCCCAGCTTAGTAAGCATTCATACACATACACACACACACACACACACACACACACACACACACACACACTTGCCCCTTGCTTGCATTCTCACACACACACACACACACACACACACACACACACACACACTTGCTCCTTGCCTGCATTCTCACACACACACACACACACACACACACACACACACACACACACACATGCCCCTTGCTTGCATACACACACACACACACACACACACACACACACACACACACACACACACACACACACACACTTGCCCCT
The DNA here is from genome assembly GCF_019279795.1 of Protopterus annectens. NCBI lineage: Eukaryota > Metazoa > Chordata > Ceratodontiformes > Protopteridae > Protopterus > Protopterus annectens. The sequence goes on from NC_056749.1 coordinate 424,673,521, forward strand.
TGCTTGCATTCTCACACACACACTTGCCCCTTGCTTGCATTCTCACACATACACCAACACACACTTGCCCCTTTCTTGCATACACACACACACACACACACACACACACACACACACACACACACACACACTTGTCCCTTGCTTGCATTCACACGCACACACACACACACACACACACACACACACACACACACACACACACACACACACACACACACACACACTTGCCCCTTGCTTGCATTCCCACACACACACAAACACACACACACTTGCCCCTTGCTTGCATTCCCCCACCACACGCACACACACACACACACACACATACACCCACACACACACACTTACTTGCCCCTTGCTTGCATTCTCTCACACACACACACACACACACACACACACACACACACACACACACACACACACACACACACACACAAACTTACTTGCCCCTTGCTTGCATTCACACACACACACTTGCCCCTTGCTTGCATTCACATACACACAAATGCACTTGTGGCTTTAAAACACAAGAACCAGTATGACGGTCATAGTCCATGATACCTCACTGGACTATATGAAGAGGGACATGGAGCTCTCTGAATACATGTGTCCCAGGTGGGTATGAATCTAGCCTTGAGTCACTTCCTACCTTCAGCAATGATTATACGACAGGACCAGCAAAAATGACCTACTTCAACAAATGGCTTAGTTTCTGGTGTCACAACAAGGGTATTCAATCTCTAACAGCTTGGATAGACATAACCGACAAGCCACTATGCTTTTCAAGAGATGGTTTGCACTTATTTTTTATTTATTTTATTTTACATTTGTTGACCGGGCTAGTCCAGCTGGATATATGTCCATTTTCAGTGGAGGCCCGGGGAGAAAAGCTCCACAAATTACATAAAAGGTCAAGACAAAGACAATAACAGTATAATTTGGTACATAAGAAGTTTTAACAATTATAGTATAAGCCTAAGATTATATATTTTATATTTCAGTAGGAAAAAGGAAAAATTTATCTAAGAATAGATGAATAAGACTAATACATTTGTATTAGAAATGGTGTAGTACAAATCTTTATAACATATTACAAAATTAGATACACCTAGTAATTTATGATAAGAGATACTAAGGTCTCACAAAAACCTAAGAAAGAAAAACACTAGAGATCAATAGATAGAGTATAGAAGAACAGCAAACAAGGATGGATTTCTAGTGTTATTTAACACATAGGTTGTGATACTATATGAAGGTGTTTGATCATTCCACAGTATATACTTATTTACATGAGAAAAATCCTAAGGAAGGTTAAGCTCACTAAAAATTAGTGAGACAACACAAGATCATGATCATGGGAGGCTAGGAATTGTGGGAGTCTAGTTAATAGTTAGGTACTTAGTCTGGGTTAACACAGGGGCATAGCCAGTGTGATTTGAGGTAGGGTTTAAGCTTGCTTTTAAATAAGCTGACAGAGGATATTGAGATTAGCTGGCTTGGGAGGATGTTCCAGGCTTTACCTACTGTATTGGAGAACAAGGTGTCACCAGCTAAGTTGTTGGATTTTGATATTTGTACAATTAGGTTATTAGCTGAGCGTAAGGTCTTGAGGTTATTATAGGGGATGATTAGGGATGTAAGTATGGGTGTATTTTGAGGTAAATACAGGATTTTATGGGCTACTATTAATTGATTGAAAAGTATTAAATTTGGCAGCTCTAACCATCCTAACTGATTCAGATTGATACAGTGATGAGTTCTATAGGAGGACCCAGCTCCAAATCTGGCAATATTGTTATAGGAGGATGTAAGTTTACTCAGATTACTTCTACATGTTTTGGTATAGATAGGGGAGGCATAGAGCAAGGTAGAGATGAGGTGGGTATGAGCAATAGTAACCCTGGCTGGAGGTGTAAGAAAGGGTTTTATTCTATAGAGGGAACCTAGTTTCTTGTTTACTATTTTTATGGTGTTATTAATGTGAGGTTCAAAGGACAAGTTGTTATCTATTAGTACCCCGAGTAGTTTGGTGGTTGGTTCAGGAGATATTATAGTTCCATCATTTGAAGTAATAGTAAAGTTAAGTGGGAGGTTCTGCGGTGGGGTAAATAGTAGCATTTTGTTTTTTGGGGTTAAGGATAAGACGTCTTTGTAGGAGCCAGTTTTCAACTGTACTAAAGGTCATTTGGGTTAGTGACTGAAGTTCTGATTGAGAAGCAGCAGCGCATATGAGTGTGGAGTCGTCAGCGTATTGGATACAGTCAGCTTGAGGAATTACAGAATGAAGGTCATTTGTAAAGATGGAGAAGAGTAATGGGCCTAATATATATCCTTGCGGGACCCCTAGAGTGACTGGGATGTGGGAAGATAAAGTATTTTCCCATAGTACAGCCTGTTGCCTGTTATGTAGGTATGATTGGAACCACTGTATAGTATGTTTGTCCAATGACAGGTTTTTGAGTGTGTCTATAAGGAGGTGGTGATTCACCATGTCAAATGCTTTGGACAGGTCAATAAAACAGCTGAGGATAGAGTATCAATATTACAATTACTGTTAATATGGTTAGTGAAGGATAAGAGAGCAGAGGTGGTGCTATGAAATGGTCTAAAGCCATGTTGACAGGGTGCTAATAAATTGTGATCGAGTAGGTAGGTTAACAGTTGTATGTGTATACATTTCTCCATTATTTCTGCCAAAGGAGATAGAATAGCTATGGGCCTATAATTGGACAACTCTTTGGAGTTACCGCCCTTATGCAGGGGAATTATGTGAGAGACTTTCCAGATTAGGGGAATAGATCCTTCAGAAATAGTTCTGTTAATGAGGATGGATATAGGGTAGGCTATGACTTTAGCAGCTTTTTGCAGGTATTCTGCAGGTAATTTATCAACAGAGAGAGTAGTGGGTTTAAGTTTCTGTATGAGGTTACAGATAAGTGAAGTGGGCACTAGCTGAAAATGAAATTGATGAGAATTATTGGTAAAGGTTGTGGCAGAGTCTGGGGTGCTAGGGGATAGCTGATTGGCTAGGGATTGTATGGTTTCAGTGAAAAAAGTGTTAAATGAGTCAGCTATTTGGATGGGATTGTTGTGATCAGAACCAGAGGGAGAGGGAGTACTTGAGCATCCAGGGTGTAGGAGGTTATTGGTACCTCGCCAGAATTTATGGGGATTATTTTGGTTGGTTTGTTGTAGTTGGTAGTAGTAGTTTCTTTTATCGGCTAATATGGCTTTTTTTGTTTCATTTCTTAGCTGTCTGAATTGCAGGTGGTCTGAGGAGCTTTTTGTTGAGCGCCATTTGGCCCATTGTTTATTTCTTTGGAGGATTTTTTGTTTGGTCGTTTTGGTGAGCCATGGTGCCAGTTTGGTTCTAATTCTAACTTTGCGTAATGGGGCATGGCTGTCTAAAATGGTTAGAAATTTAGAGTTAAAGTATTTCACGGCATTATCTATTGGGAGGTATTTCAGGGGTGACAAGTCACAGGTGACTAGTTCAGCTTGAAAGTGAGCAGGGTTAAAATTTTTGGTAGTGCGAATAGTTCTACAGATGGTAGAGTTTAGGATGACAGTTTTTGTTCTGATTAAATAGGTAAGCAAGTGATCACTTATGTCCTCAGGGAGGGTGCCTGTTTTATAGTTTAGTTGGGGGGTATTAGTGAGTATCCAGTCAAGGGTACTAGTTTTGTTGTTAGTTTTATTGGTACGGGTTGGGGATGTTATAGTTTGGGTAAAACCATATAAGTTGATATGAGTAGAAGGCTGCTCAGATATACAGGAGTTCCAGTTAATGTTAAAATCTCCAAGTATAATGGTTTCTTGGGGGTAGTTACTCACCACTTGGCTTCTGAATATTGACAAAAACTTTGTCACCATAGTGCCTTTTTTAGGATATGCCAAGTTAAGCCCGCCAACATAATAAAAATCAGTCAGAAATACCTAAAGGTGCTGCTTCTCAATGCTAGTAGTTTAAATATAAAAAAAATTATTACCTGGAAGCACTCCTTACCCTAGAAAATTCACACACATATATGCAGTCACAGAAACATAGTACAGAACCGTAGTAATCACTCTGGCTATTAAAGTCTACAGTGCCTTTCATACATTTTGATCCCCCTCAGCTCTGAATAAAACATATGGAGGAGGTGTTTCAATGTTTTTAAAGCACTAATACAATGATATACTGGTCCAAAAACATGACTGAATTGAGCTGCTGCTTTCCCAACTAACCACAGGTGTGAACCCCCATCATATCCTTGCATAATAGTGGTACTAAAAATAGACACAGGAATGTTTAGAGGAGATGCATTAAACACGTTATAAAGCTAAACAAGGAGCAACATTAAACCATACAGCCCTGAAATCAAGTTAGTATCTAATCATACTGGCTATGCTGATAAAGTAATTTCAATGTCCATAACTGAAAAATCTGGCACGGTACAATTAACACCACTAAAGCTACTGATGTGTTACAGTAAGACAATCTAGCAGACCTGAGTGAATGGTCAGTTCATACAAGACCAGTGTATTGCAAAATATTAATGCTAATAATACATATAAGTGGAAACAAATGGGTGCCGCTGATGAAATTATATAGTATTCTCCATTCATAACAAATGCTCCTGCTATGCTGACTCAGCAGAAAGTACAGTTGTGTACCTACCATAAATGTAGATATTCGACTGTATTCACTGTTGCAGTCATTACTCTTGGGTTATTCTGCTGGCAGGCTACCCGCAGTCGGCCTGAATTCCAAAGTCTTGGTCTGGCGTCGGTTGCTGTCGCCTCTTCCCTGATGTCAGTGCGCCAGGGGTATAAAAGATGCAGCCGACGCCATTTTCTTCAGTTTTACTTGCCCCAAATGTCAGGTGCCCCCAAAAGGGTAGGCTAAAAATGATGCCAATAAACATGCATGCACTAAGATAATCATTTCCTTCATCTACAAGCAAATACACCACATTGGTTGTATAGAATAGAGAAGTACAGATAAACCCCAGCAAAAGAAAGGGGGATGGTGGGAGGGTAACCTGGACTGCAACAGTGAATACACTCAAACATCTACATTTATGGTAGGTACACAACTGTACTATGTTCATCGTGTTTCACTGTTGCAGTCATTACTCTTGGGTTGAATCCCAAAGCTGAAGATGGGTGGCTGGCGCTAAATAGGACTAGGAGAGGCTATGAGGCCCTGCAGAACTGCAGTGGCAAAGCCTGCTCTGGATTTAGAGTAGAGAGGTAAGTGGTAGTGCTTTGTAAAGGTGTGCACCGAACTCCAAGTTGCAGCCTCTAAGATGTCTTTGATTGGTACTCCTTCTGAGGAAGGCTGCTGCTCTGGGTGAATGTGGCCTAATGTCCTTAGGCACTGATTTGCCATGTTGTGAATAGCAGAAACAAATGCAATGTCCTATCCATTTTGAAATAGTCTGTTTTGAGATAGCCTTTCCTTGTGATCCTGCAGCATATGCCACTAAAAGTTGCTCAGTCTTTCTGAAAGCTTTAGTTCTGTCCAAGTAGAAGGGTAGCTGTCTGTGTATGTCCAAAGATTGCAGAAGTCTCTCACCCTTGTTCTGTGGGTTTGGATAAAAGGTAGGCAAGTGAATGGTTTGGTTAAGGGCCACACTGGACACCACCTTAGGCATAAATGTCAGGTTTGTCCTCAGAGAAACCCTGTCTGGATGGAAAATGATAAAAGGTTCCACATACATGAGTGCCTGTAACTCCAAGACTCGTCTTGCAGAGGTTATTGCTAGGATCAGTGCTTAGGATCAGTGCTGTTTTCCAGGATAAGAATTTTATATCAGCTGTTGAGGCTGGCTCAAAAGGAGGCAGTGTGAGTTTTTCCAAGACATAATTGAGGTCCCATGCAGGTATTGGTGCTCTCCTTGGAGGTCTTATGTTTTTGGCCCCTCTGAGGTACTGCCTTAATAAAGAATGTGAAAAGATAGGTGGTTCCGTATTGTAATGGGCTGAAATGGCAGAGGCATGGATCTTAATTGATGAAAAGGATAGGCCTCTGTCCAGCATCTCAGTTAAGTATTGTAAAATCTGAGGAATGTTTGGAACAAACGTGTCAATTTTTTGTGCCTGGTTCCAAGCACAGAATCCCTTCCATTTTTCTGCATAAGATTTTCTGGTACTGGGCCTCCTGGCCTTCAAAATAACATCCATCACAGCTTTAGAGAGAGGAGTGTTCATAGGTTCATAGGTTCATACTAGGCTATCTGCCCAAGGGCATTTATAAGCCTAGCCCATAGTTATGTGGCTTTCGCCACCCCTTTAGTTTGAATAAAAACTATGCCTATCATTTTTCTGTGCCTCTGTCAAGCAGTGACACTGAAGTATTCCCTGGGGTATATCTGCGATCTCCCATCCATTGGTCAAGATTCCTCTTGAACAAGGCCAGCGAGGTGCTCTGCCTCACATGTACCGGGATTTTGTTCCACAGCATAGGGAGTCTCTGGGTGATGAATCTGTCCCTCCAGCACATTCTATTTATAACCGTGTCAAGGTTTAAGTCTCCCGCCCTTGTGGTTCTGAGGGATCTAGATTTTTTGAGGTGAAGCATATTCATCAAATCTGGGTTTGACATGGCCTTATATGTCAGGCACAGGTCACCTCTGAGCAAGCGGTATGAGACTGAATAAAGCTGGAGTTCCTTCAGTCGGGCAGCATAAGACATATTTTTGAGACCCTTTATCCTTTTGGTGAGGAACTTTTGGGGCCTTTCAAGCTGCATCAGGTGTCTGGTCAGATACATTCCGAACGGGGCATTGTACTCAATCATAGGTCTAATGAGTGATGAGTACAGGGGACGATGACCTCCCTTGATCTAGATGTGAATCCCTTTATGATCAGGTGGGCGATATAGAAGGTTTTCCTAACTACTTTAGCAACATGAGTGTCAAACAAAAGACTACTGTCAACTTGGGTCCCCAGATCCCTGATGACTTTTTCTGTGCTCAGTGGATTGTCACCTATATGGTAGCTAGGGGTAACCTTGTTTTTCCCGAAGGGTATGACTATGCATTTTTTGGCGTTTAACTTCAGGCCATGGCTCTGGCACCAGTTATCCATTTCTGTGAGGCCCTTCTGGAGGATATCTGTGTCAGATGTGTTTTCGACTATGGCGCCCAGTTTGCAGTCATCTGCAAACTTTGTCAGCCATAACCCTCCTGTGTTTGCTTGTACTTCAGAAAAGTAGATGCCGAACAAGAGTGGACCCAGGACTGAGCCCTGTGGGACACCACTTGTGACAGGCTTTGAGTCTGACATGGCTCCAGCAACTCTGACCCTGTGGGTTCTGTCGCTTAGCCAGTTTGCAACCCATCTTGTGATGTATGGGTTTACATTCAAGCTGATGAGTTTTTCATGATACCTGAGTGGGGTATTGTGTCGAAGGCCTTTGCCAGGTCGAGGTAGGCTGTATGGACTGCCTTTCCTCATCAATGGCCTTGGTGACTGTCTCAAAAAGTCAACCAAGTTTAAGAGGCAGGATCTGCCTTTGACAAAGCCAAACTGGGTTGGATCCAAAGTCTGCAAGTTCCCTATGTCTTTATTTATGAGTTCCATTATGATCCTCTCCATGGCTTTGCAGATAAGGCTTGTCAAGCTAATGGGGCGGTAATTTCCAGGGTCTGTGGAGGCACCGCCTTATGAAGTGGGACCACAGTCGCTGCGCCACTCCTTGGGTACGTATCCTGAGGTGAGGCTAAGATTAAACAGCTGTCCTAACTGTGGGTTTAATTCCTCGTTGAGTTCATGAAGCACACAGCCGGGGACACCATCCGGTCCCATGGATGCTGTGTTTATTGCCTTAGTGAGGGCAGTTCTCACCTGGGCGTTGGAGATGTTTGGGGGCTACAATCCTCTGGAATAGATATCTCTCCTTTGGGGAGGGGAGAAGTTTGCACTGAACCTGTCAGCCAGTATGTTAGCAATGTGTGTAGGTTCAGTAATTTTCACATCATTTTGAACTAATTCTGAGCATATCTGGGAGTTTCCTCCTAGGTTTCTAACATAGCTAAAGAAGGCCTTAGGATTGTCTTTAGAGTCCTTGGCGATTTTTCTCTCAAAATTTGCCTTTGATGATTTTATGAGAGCTCTTAGTTTTTTACTTATAATGATCAAAGGTGTCTTATCTTTCAAGGATTTTGCTCTATCTTGTAGTAGCTTCCTCCTTTTGTTGTAGAGCTTGTTTATGGCTGGGGTCCACCAGACTGGACGCTTGCCTTTGGTACAGAGAGTCTTAGTTTTGTTTGGGATTGCCTGATCCATGCAGTCCTGTAGGTGCTGGTAGAAGGCATTTGTAAGTGATTCAGCGGTTTGAGTAATGTTTACCACTGGCTCAGGGGCCTTAAAGGAGACCACACTAGTTTTTAGAAGTGTGAAATCGGCTTTTGAGAAGTTTTTCACTGTGGTCTTTTTTGTTTCAGGTGGGGGCGGGATGAGGACCTCCAGCGAGATTAGTTTATGATCTGATCTCACCAGTGAGGGGTATACTTCCGGTGTTGAACATTTTGATCCCATGTTCGTGATGATGAGATCAAGTATGTTTTCACCTCTTGTGGGGATGGTGACTAGTTGTTCCATGGCATTTGAGTTTATGAACTCCAGGAATCTTTGGGTTTGAGTGTTCGGGCTTGAGTAGTGTTCCCAGTCTATATTAGGGTAGTTGAAGTCACCTAGTATGATGGTGTTTGGAGATACATTTATCCGGTCCAATGTTTTCAGGAAGGCCATGTGAGGTTCCTGAGTTTGAGAGGGTGGCCTGTAACATGCTACAAATTGCAGAGCAGTCTTGCCTATGGTTAATTGCACCTGGATGGTCTCCGATGCATCGTGCGTTGCCACCAACCTTGAGGTGTGGGTGTCCTTTATGAATATGGACACCCCCCCTCCTTTCTTGGTGTTGTCCGGATTTTGGGGCCGGAACGCATGATATGAGGTGAAACCTGTTAGTGCTGGGGTGCTCTCAGGAGCCTTGAACCAGGTTTCTGTCACAGCACAGACATCGATGTTCTCCATATTGAGAAGGGCCTTGAGTGCGTGCATCTTGAGATTGAGACTTCTGGCATTGAGCAGCATTACCCTTAGTTTTCTTTCCTTTTTGGTGTTCTAGGGTGGTAGGTTTAGAATTTGAGCCTTGCCTAAAAAAGGCACTATGGGGTGGCAAGAGCCTTTGCCAATATCCGAAGCCCAGGGGTGACAGGTGCAAGCCGTCCCTTGCGAAGCAGCGTGGCTTGTCCAGCATGTCATCCCAGGCAGACAGACATTGGATCCCCTTTGAATGACACCAGAATTTAAGCCAATTATTAAAGCTGATCATCTTATCACTGTATTGTGGCATCATTCTAGGTGAAGGTAGGATACTGCTCAAGGTCAGGGTCATACCTGCCTGGGCTACATAATCAGAGAGCTCCTCGACGTCCCTTTTCATGTAGTCCAAGGAGGTACATCTCAGGTCGTTGACACCAGCGTGGACAATGACTGAGTCGTACTTTTACCTGCTGTTGAGAGACCTGAGTGCTTGCGTTATGTGGCGGATTCTAGCGCCCGACAGGCAGCTTACTGTGACCTTCTCCTTACTCAGTCTGGTGAGCGGACGCCAGTGTGTCTGACTATGGAATCACCAATGACAAGTGTGTCTGGCATTTTGTTTGGCCTTAAGGGCTGTGACTGTTTGACACTCTGACTGTGTGGTCTATGTGTTGCATGTGTTGGGTCGTGAGGTGGTAGTTGTTTGGGTGTCTGCTTTCGTGGCCTCTGCTGTTTTGGTAAATTTTTGATCAGAGCCTCCGAGTATGTCTTTGTGTGAGTATGTGTATGATTTGAAGTTGTGATGGTACCATGTGTGACTGGGTATGTATTGTGTGTGGTTACCTTCTCCTCCTGTCTGGTCTTGCCAGTCCTATGTTGAGAGAGCTCAGCCTCCAGTTTGGCCATATAGTTGCATCTCTCGCATGTATTTGTGTTTTGTGGGAGAAGGAGAGGATTGTCTGTGTACATGAGGCAATTGTAACATTGCCTCAATATTCCCAGGTTCACCAGTTGAGCTGGAGAGGACACTAGCAACTGATCCCTCGACATACTAGAAGTAGTAGATAAAAAACTACTTCTGAATGGCTACATTATCCACCATGCTCCCAGATTTAAGGTCCTGAGTTGGCTATGCAGGATCTGATTGTTTTGTTGGGTCAGTAAATGAGGAATCTGAGGCAATGTCCAGGCTGGACCTTGAGACAAGTTCTTTAGGATTGGGTACCAGTGCTGGCATGGCCAGTCTGGGGCAATCAGTATCATTTTTGGCTTCTCTTGTCTGACCTTTAGGAGTACCTTGGGGAGGAGAGGCAGTGGAGGAAAGGCATATACTGTTAGTTTTTTTCCAGCTGAAGGATAAGGCATCCACTTTCCATGCTTGCTTGTTATAAGTCCTTGTGCAGAATCTCAGTAGTTGGCAGTTGTGAGGGGAGGCAAATAGATCTATGTTTGGGCATCCCCATTTCCTTGTTATGCTGAAGACTTGTGGATCCAGTTTCCACTCTTGGGGATCCATGAGGTTTCTGCTTAGTCTGCCAGAGTATTTATCTTTCCTGGCAGGAATTGTGCTTGCAGATGAACTTGATAAGTCAATGCTGTGTCCCACAAAGTCATGGCTTGTCTACAGATGGGGTAGGAATGTGTGCCTCCCTGCTTGTTTATGTACCACATGACTGTAGTATTGTCCGTCTTTATCAGTAGTTGTCCTGGATGAAGTAGATCCTTGAAAGCTGTCAGGGCATTTTGAACAGCTAGCATCTCTTTTTGATTGATATGAAGATACATCTGGCTTGCGGGCCATGTGCCCTGAATACATTTTTCTGCCATGTGGGCCCCCCAGGCATAATCTGATGCATCCGTTGTTAGTGTCTGGCTGGCTGTGGGTAAAGTGAATGTCTGTCCCTTGTTGTGGTGACAGGCCTGTGCCCACCATCGAAACTCCTGTTGCAGGCAGGGAATGAGGGTAATTAATGTTTCCAGGCTGTGGCAATGTTGAGTCCAAACACTTTTTAGATACCATTGTAGTTTCCTCATATGCAGTCTGGTATATGGAATTAGCAGAATGCAGGATGCCATGAAGCCCAAAGCCTGCAGAATTTTTCTTGCAGATAACTGGGTCTTTGTTGCCAACATTTTGAAGTAAGAAGTCAGTTGCCTTTGTTTGTCTGGCATGAGATAAGCCATCTGGGTAGTTGTATTTAAGCTTGCACCCAGGAATATTATCTCTTGAGAGGGTACTAGTTTTGATTTCTTTTCATTTACTGTGTACCCTAGGCAAATTAGTAATCTTTTTACAAATGCCAGATGCTTTAGTAGAATGTCCTTGTTCTCTGCTTGAATAAGGCAGTCGTCCAAGTAAGTATATATTTGAATTCCTCTTTGTCTGCAAAATACAATTACTGATGCCAGGCATTTTGTGAAGACGCAGGGCACAGTAGATAAGCCAAAGGGCAGTGCAGAGAATTGGTAGTGCAATGAGCCAGCTATGAATCTGAGGTATCTTCTGCAAGATTGTCTGATTGGGACATACAGGTATGTCTCTTTTAGGTCGAAAGTTACAAGCCAAGCCCTCTTGCCCAGCATGGGCAGAAGCTGCTGCAGAGTCAACATTTTGAATTTTGGAATGTCCAGAAATTTGTTTAGAATAGACAGGTCCAGTATTGGTCTCCAGGCTTTGTCCTTTCTGGGTACCAAGAAAAGTCTCAAGTAAAATCCTTCTCCCTGCTCTTGCTGTGGTACTCGCTGAATGGCCCTCATGTCCATGAGGGTTGAAACTTGCTTTTGTGCCTCTGCCCATTGATTGTGTGGCAGGTCTGGCATACCTTTTTCCCTTGGTAGGGTGTGAAAGTGGAACCTGTAGCCCTGAGACACTATATTCAAGACCCATTTGTCCTGGGTGATCATGTGCTAATTTTGTGAAAAAAGTGCTAGTTTTCCCCTAAGGGGGCTGCCAAAAGATAAGTGCTTGGTGCTGGCAGAGGAAAGTCATTGGGACTGTTTCCTGTATGGCTGTGATTTGTCTTCTCTGCTTTTGGAGGTAGAAGCACCCCATTGTTTAGGTCTGTATGAGCCTTGGGGCTGGGATCTGCCTCTGGGGCATCTGTATCTGCCCCTTTGTGGCCTGTCTGACATTGGAAAGGACCAATTCTTTGTGGGCCAGTTCCTGCTAAATCTGGGTGGCTGCACCTGTAAGAAATCCTTAACTGTCTGCATAGATTTTGCTTTGTCCTCCATTTTCTTCAACACCTCTTCTGCTTTAACACCAAACAAAGTATCATGCTGTAATGGAGCATCTAATAATTTTGCTTTAACATGATCAGGCAGATTCTGTTCCTTTAACCAAGCATGCCTCCTAATGACAGAACCCATAACAGCGGTCTTGCAAGAGGCATCCAGAGAATCAAAACCACATTGCAAAGTATGCCTTCCCACTTGTTCAGTTGCATGCAATAAATCCTGCATTTCCTTGTTTTCTGCACATTCAGAATTTGTTAATATTTTCTGTTTAAGCAGTGACATTAAGTATTGCTGATATTTAAACAACTGTAATTTTCACATGTTCTGTAGGTACATGGTCAACATAATACAGACATTGTCTCCATAAAGAAGACACATTATCATATGAAATGCATTTAATGATGGGATCTTGTATATTATTTTGTGCCTCTGGAAAATATTTACAGACCATGATAAATCTGATTGTTCAAGGTTAACAGATAAAATATCTTAATTATTTATGTTTATTTGTTGACTTCAATGTTCAGTAAAGCAGATTCCATTTTAAGTGGAGATCAGCTGGAAACACTCAGAACATTACAGTTTTTGAACTCCGATACAATGTAGCTAAATTGTAACAAAACACATCCAGTATGTGGAAACAATCTTTTATAAAACACATCTTATTAGTGGCAATAACAAATGAAATTATGGTTATTTGTTAAGCTATACAAAATCAGCTTCTGATGTGCTAAAATGAAAACTATGAGGCCAAAGAATATAATTTTAAGTACTGAGGATCAATGAGACCCTAAAGCGGATGTCCACAGAAAACTCGGGCATTATCTTGACAGAACTAAATCTTTCAGATCTTCAGATTAGTTGCTCATTTCTTGTGAAGGTAGGAAGGTACAAAATAAGATAATAGTTGTTTCACAAATAATCACCTGCCAGTGTTTCTTAATTGCTGTCCTCACCCCATCATTAGCCTTTCTAAACACACATTTTAATGTCTTTGCAAGTGTTCTACGTCAATACTTTGAAGGAAAATTCTTCAAAAGAAAACCCGAACATTAAAAAAAAAATAGAATAAAAACTCAATGGAAATGCAAAAATAAAATAAACTATATAATTTTGCATAGTATTTTTCATGTGAGCCAGCCACTCACACCTCACATGCAGAGCACAATACCCAACATACCTGTGATCCTAACAGTAAACTCTCACTTAAAGATAACCAAAGCCTCAATATTAACCCTAACTCAAAGACTACGGTCTCTGGCAGCAAGTACCACAGCAATCACATTTAGCCAAATGGTATTTCATTCACTGATACATTTTCACAAATCAAATTTGATCAAAAGGATGTGACATAACTACTTTCTACCAAATGGTTTGTGAAGTTATAACATACTAAATCTGTAAATCTAGCATTTTGGTGCAAAGGTTTAAGACTGCATACTGCTAAACCAAGACCCTACAGGTCTCATGAGTTTGATTCCTAGTGTTCACGTCTGCTTATTTTGAAACTAGACATTGCTCTTGGGCCACCTCTGAAAAGGGACTATATATCAAGTGGGCTTACCTGGTTAACATATTTTAAACTATATACAAGCACATGTTCTTCATTTTATGTAAACTGCTAGATGCATTCTCAGGAATGGTAGGGACAGAAGGTGACTAAACTAAATGCCCCAATACCTATAGAACAGTAATATTTTTTTTTTATCACTTTGATTGGCAAGGGGGGTTGCATATGGGTATGAGTGATGAGGAACTGGTAGCCCAGTACCAGCGGATTAGGCAACTTGCTTGGAGAAAAGAATGGTATAAATGACTTCCTAATGCTCAGCAGTACTTCACAAGCCGCAGGCTACTTGTACAAGTCCTTGGCATGGTCTCAACTGACAAATGCATGCTATTCATAAAACTACACTTCTCTTGCAGCCATGAAAGAGGAAAACAAAAGCTAATTAATGTATTGCAATCTCAAAAATTAAACTAAAAAAAAAAAAAAAAAAAAAAAACAACTTAGATCCTGCATCATGCAGTAAAACATAATTTATTGTCACATGCTGGAAATCTTGAAAATTTCATTTAACACACAGCACAGCATTAAATTCCTGGCATATTATGCCTTGCAATACCAAATACAACTTAAAATATTAAAAACTCCCCAGCATGCATTAATGGAGCTTAATCAGATGGTACTGCATATCACACTTGCTCTAATTGTTTGCAACATTGAAGTGCTGAGTTAATCATAGTATACATTATCCTAGGTGCAGTAAATGGCTTGCTCACCACTGTAAATGCACTAGCTACTATCCATTTTAACATTATGATGTGCATTTGGCCTGCTCCCCTACAGTTGCTAGAGTTGAAATTGCTCAAACATCAGCACCATGAAGAAAAAGGCTAAAACAATAACACTGAATGCTGTTTTTCATAGGAAATCATTGCCGGTGTGGTTTCTAAGTGTGCACTGGCAATGGTTCATAGGTTTGTAGGTAGGTACTAGGCTATCAGCCCAAGGGCCTAAGTAAGCCTAGCCAACCAGGTTCCCTGGCTTACTCCACCCAAGAAAGTTATTTTCCTGTGCCCTGGTCGAGCAGAGCCACAGAAGGGATCTCTGGGGTGTATTTCCTATTTCCCATCCACTCATCAAGATTTTTCTTGAAGAGTGCTAATGAGGAACTTTGCTTGACATATATGGATAGCTTGTTCCAGAGTATGGGAAGTTTCTGGGACAGGAATCTATCCCTCCAGCATGTCCTGTTTATTGTGGTGACAAGGTTTAGGTCCCTAGAGTGTGTAGCTCGGAGCGATTGGGATTTCTTTAGGTGTAGTATGTCCAACAGCTCTGGGTTTGACATAGCTTTATATCTTAGGCAGAGATCACCTCGGAGTGGGTGATATGCTACGGAATAAAGCTGGAGTTTTTTGAGACGGTCAGTGTAGGGCATCTGTTTGATGCCAGTAATCCTCTTTTTGAGGTACTTCTGTGGCTTTCCAGCTGCTGCAGATGTCTTGTGAGGTACATTCCAAAAGGGTCATTGTACTCTAATGGGTCTAATGAGTGTCTAGTAGAGAGGAACAATGACCTTCTCCTTCCTGGATGAGAACCCTTTTGTGATGAGGTGTGCCATGTAGAAGGATTTCCTGACTGCTGTGGTGATGTGATTATCAAAGGGGAGACTACTGTCCACCTGGGTCCCAAGGTCTCTTGTCACACATTTGGCATTAAGTAGATTGCCACCTATGTGGTAGTTCATGGGTACAGAGTTTTTACCAAAGGGGATGACAATGCACTTTTTGGCATTGAGCTTGAGGCCATGGCTCTGACACCAGGCATCTGTCTCAGTGAGGCCCTTCTGTAGGATGTCCACATCATTTGAGGACTTGACTATGGCTCTTAGCTTGCAGTCATCTGCAAGCTTCATTAGCCAAAGGCCTTCTGTGTTAGCCTGTACTTCAGAAAAGTAGATACCGAACAGGAGAGGTCCCAGGACTGAACCCTGTGGTACTCCACTTGTCACTGGTTTGAAGTCAGATTTGGAGTCTGCAACTTTTACAGTGTAGGTTCTGTCAGTAAGCCAGTTATCAACCCATCTTGTGACATACAGCTTTATACCTAGTTTAGTGAGTTTATCTATAATTCCAGAATGGGGGATGGTGTTGAAAGCCTTGGCAAGGTCAAGATAGGCTGTGTGAACCACCTTACCCTCGTCTACGGCTTTGGTGAATGCCTCAAATAAGTCAATCAGGTTCAGGAGGCATGATCTGCCTTTCACAAACCCTAACTGGGTGGGGTCCAGAGTTTGAAGGTTACCAATGTCTTTGTTTGAGTTCCATGATACGTTCCATGGTCTTACAGACCAGGCTCATCAGGCTAATAGGGCGATAGTTCCTGGGATCAGTGGTGGCTTCCCCTTTGTGGAGTGGGATAACTGTTGCTGTATGCCATTCAGTGGGCACAAAGCCTGACATGAGGCTATGATTGAACATGGTGCTTAGGTGGGGAGCCAGTTTGTTCTGAATTTCATGTAAAACGCAGCCTGGGATGTTGTCCAGTCCCATGGATGCTGTGTTTTTGGCTTTAGAGAGTGCAGCTTTTACCTGTATAGATGTGATTACAGGGACTCTGCATTCTTCCTGTATAGATATGGGCCCTTTAGGGGGTGGGGGTGGGGGTAAAGTTAGCACTGAACCTATCTGCCAGGATGTTGGCAATATCAGTTGGTTCTGTAATTTTTGTACCATTGTGCTTAACTCAGAGCAGATCTGGGTGTTGCCATTGAGATGCTTGACATAGCTATAGAATGCTTTGTGGTTCTCCTTAGAATCAGTGGCGATTTTGTTTTCGTAGCTACCTTTGGAGGATCTTATAATTGATCTCAGCTTCTTGCTGAGGCTGACCAGAGAGCTCCTGTTTGGAATAGCATGATCCATGCACTCATGTAAGTGCTTATAGAGTGCATTTGTATAGGATTCAGCAGTTGTAACTGTATTGTCCATCTGCATGGGTGTCATGAAATTCACCACTTCTGTCTTAAGAAGCACTTGTTTTACAAGATTTTCTTTCCTTTTTTGAGTTTGTGCAGCCATGGAGTTGTTATATATAAGTTTGGGGGCTTAAGGGATTTGCCCCCCTGGAAAAAAAAAACAAAACAATTGAAGTTAATGTTTTTTCCCCCTTCTGTGTTTTGGGCTTTTTTTTTGTCCTTTCAGCTTGTTGATGTTCAGGAAGTCAATGTTTCATAGTAGAACCATATTTTGACCCAGCATTTGTGGTACCACTGAAGAAAGAATTATGAGTTTCTATGGTATAACACAGAATCACTTTTACTTGCATTCAGCTATGCATTAGCTTCTTCTGTATTGTAGTCTGGTTGTCATGTTAGGGTAATTAGAGTCCCTTATACCTGTATCTCCAATGTAATACATTTTTCAGTATGACATTTATGAATCTCATGTTCAAATGGCAAACATTTAAACACTATTACACAGTGCAAAAAAAGTACAAGGAACTTGCACATATCTGTACAAGAGGGTTTTCTTTATGAATCCAGTGCATTCCACTTTATAAACAGAAACACTTGGTCAAGGATACATATTTAATTTTCAGAGAGTATAGTATTGAAGTTTAAAAATGCCATACTTGAGTGTATAAGATTAATTTACTTGCTAAACCTACTTAAGGAACATGCCCATAAATATGATTTCTTATGTGCGAATGCATAATTTCTTTTGGAACAAAAATAAAATTGTGCCTAATTCCAAAATAAGGTATCTGTCATATCCCTGTATGTATGTATGCATTTATTTAATATTTGTTTTAGTTTACAGGGTAGTGCACTGATCATTATTGACCAGTTTCCGGTTATTTTTCCACAGGACCAGACTGGGTAATGATGGTACCGAAGTTCTTGAGATGGGGACAGTGGTAGATTAAGTGTGCCTTAGGCACAGGGCTGTTTTACACAGACACAGTGTAGCCAGCATATTCCAACTTAATTCATACAAATGCACACTAGTCTTGGAAATCCATATTAAAGACTTTTTAAAAATAACCAGATGATGCAGGCATAAGGCACTTTTATCCACAGATGAACTGCAGTCATAGCAACTTTGCTGACTCTGTGCACCTCTTATCTCTATGAAGAAACAAATTATACATACTTTATTGGTAGCTTTTGATAAACTACATGAAATTGGATAAAGATTACTAGCATCACTCCATACAATCCAGCCAAATGTAGCACAGTTTGAAAAAGAAGAGTATTTATGTTGACAGCATAAGAAATGTTAACTACCTGATAACATATGCTAGGTCAATATGTACGAGAAGTGAAAATAATCTGAATAATTCCACATTAAAGACGACTATTACTAATGCAGATGTTGCTGTTGGCAAACAGCTTTGCATTTCAGTGCAGTCTACAAATGCAGTGACTCCTGTCCCTGAATAATAATTGGCCTACATACATTAAACATTTGTTGTGCTGATAACATTGCTATAACATTTCCCAACTAGATCAGCTACGCAATAGGGAATGGCTAGCAAACCACAACAGATTCACAGTTAATCTCACACATATGCATTCCAGAAAACCATTAAGCAGTCCAGCCCAAATTTCAGTTGTCTGGTTAAATGACTTGCTCATTATCATATAGTTGATAAATCAAGGTGGAAAGATTCAAACCCTGCACCATCAGCATATGAAATAACTCATTAACAAGTTGGATCTTTAGCCCACTGCTCTAACTGCCAAAACAGTTTTTAACTAAATGCAATAATCATTTACAATCCAATCTTGTAGAGACGACTGTCTCACAGTAATAAGCAACAATGACTACACAATGGATGCTGATGATCAGATGGTTGTGATAATCCCTCCAGATAAAGCAGGCAATATGAACTGATAAATGTCAGCCCCTTTGCAGTTGCTGAAAGCTGTAATGATGGTACTTCAAAATACAAAAATATATTACTAAAATGAAACATGTTTAGACAATATTACATAGGGCCTATTAATGAATTAATTCATTCTTTAGTATAATGAATAAAGCAGAACAATTAAAGACAATATAAGTGCTGCAGTAGCTTTAGTTTAACAACCCACAAGTCATACAAAAATCAGAAATAATAATGCATACAGCATACTTTTTTTTGGGGGGGTGCTTACATGCTTGTAGGACACCTAAATTTCATTTTTGACTTCCTTATGTGTTCCCTCTTATCAAGAATGGCTATTCCCTCTGACATCATTCAGTACAGGCCTGACCCAATCGAATGACTGATTATGTCACCTCCAGAGTCAACAGAGACCAACTGTGGTCAAATGGGGTCCTGTGCAAGATAATAACAGCCATATGAATATTCCATTACTCAGCCATCTCTTCTCAATTGCTACAAAACACTGTTGAAACCTCTCAGTGCACAGACTATTTTCTTATTTACTTTTACAAATATCACATAGATTTGGATTTCATTTAGAACTTTTATTTCAGGTTTCACGGTGGTGCAGCGGTTAGCATTGCTGCCTCACAGCAAGAGGTTCTCTGGTTCGATTCTCGGCTGGGGTACCTTCTGTCCGGAGTCTGCATGTCCTCCCTGTGGTCATGTGGGTTTCCTCCGGGTGCTCCAGTTTCCTCCCACATCCCAAAGACATGCAGTTAGTGGGCTGGACACTCTAAATTGGCCCTAGGTGTGAGTGTGTGCCTTCTGTGGAAGGTTGGGCACCAGGCTGGCAACTCGACACTGTAAAATTCCACTGCCAATCATGAGCGGACAGTTGATCCGCTGTGGCGACCCCTGACTGGGAAAAGCCAAAAGAAGATTTCAGGTTTTACATAAAAAAACTGGCATCCATTTATAAGTAAAACAAAACACTCACATTGAAAACAGACAACATGAGAAGCAGTAAACTTTCTCTTCCCTTTAAATTTGCATTTAGTGAAAATACATCTGCCAAGCGACATGTAGGGATTCATATTTAAATAACATATAGTGAAGTACTAATTAGTGGCTGTGTGAATGGTGCAGGAATTGAAGAAAATGTGTGATGCATTTACTAAAAGCCTGGAGCAGCCTACTGGACACAAGTGTCCCTTTTCAGAAGCAGCCCAGGAGTACTATCTGGGGAAGTAATTCAATCAGATTCACACATAGGACAGATGAAGGTTGAGGGAATCAAACACACATCTTACAGCCTTACTCATCTGCACTAAGTGCTAGTAAAAAGTGTATTTATAGTTAAAATGTTAATGTTAAACTCATAGACTTCTTGCTGTCCAATTTACTCAAGCTAAATAATAAACATGCTGCCAGTATTTATTTATTAATTATTTATTTGACATTTGTTGATCGGGTTTGTCTATCTGGGACAAGCTCCAAAAAAAAAAAAAAACATATGCAAGTACACTCTACTGTACATTCTACTGGTGAGGAGATTGTAATAGCAAAGGAAAGTCTAGGGGTAAGAGTAGGGAAGGCTTTTGTAGGGCAGAAGGGAGGGGGAGTTTGGAAGGAGCTAGTGTTAGGTACTACTAGGAGGAAAAGTAGTGAGTGATTGGTCTGGAGAGATGGGTTAGTCAGGGGGCTGTTAACAGAAGCAAAGTTCATTTAAACTAAGGTGATTTCTCACAGCCTTTTTGAATAGAAGTTTGGATGTAGTGTTTCGGATGTCCAGTGGGAGTTTATTCCAGTGTTTGGCGGGGTAATAGCTATACAGGTTGTTTTCCTATGTTAAGTTTGGGTTTGGTTATGGTCAGAAGGTGTTGGTCAGAACTCCGGAGAGTTCTAGCTGGGCTGAGGGATGAGATGATGGGTGATATGGCAGGGCAGAAGGTGGGCTGGTATAGAATGGAATGGATTATTTGGAGCTAGGAGAAAGTAAGGTTGTGAGGGAACTCTAACCTTTTCAGTTTTTGTAGTGCAAGACAGTGGTGAGAGGAGCAGGGAAGATCAGTAGCAAATTTTGCTACTTTGTTAAAAGTGTATTCAAGTTTGGTGATGAGAGGTTTGCAGGTTGGTGAGAATCTGAGAGCCATAGAGAAGGGTTGGAAGAAGGTAGGTATGTGATACAGCATGTTTTGCTTGAGGAGAGAATGATTTTGTTTCTGTAAAGAAGGCCTAGCTTTTGGTGGGTTTTCTTGATGTTGTTTAGTACATGCTGGTCATCAATGATGACCCCAAGTTTAGTGTGATTATCCACCATAATAGGCGTTTTGTTGTGGGAGGTGATGGAGAAGTTTGGTTTCAGGTGAGTCATTGTTTTTGGTAGAAGACTAGGAGTTTGGTCTTTTTTGGATTTAGGATTAGATAGTTTTGATTGAACCAGGTCTCGACAGACAAGAAGGATTCCTGAGTTTTAGTATGGAGTTTGGGAAGTGTGTCTGCAATGGTGATGACTGTGGAGTCGTCAGCATATTGCATTAGGGATGAGTGTGGTGTAGAGCAAGATTCCTGAGTTTTAGTATGGAGTTTGTGAAGTGTGTCTGCAATGGTGATGACTGTGGAGTCGTCAGCATATTGCATTAGGGATGAGTGTGGTGTAGAGCTAGATTCCTGAGTTTTAGTATGGAGTTTGTGAAGTGTGTCTGCAATGGTGATGACTGTGGAGTCGTCAGCATATTGCATTAGGGATGAGTGTGATGTAGAGCTGGATAACTGATTGGTAAAAATGTTGAAAAGCAGTGGTCCTAGGACTGATCCTTGGGGAACTCCCATCAGCACTGGAAGTTCTGGGGAGATAACTGAATCCCATTTGACAGACTGGGAGTGGTTGCTAAGATCACTAGAGAACCAGGAGATAGTGGCAGGAGGTTTAATTCGGAGAGTTTCTCTAAGAGTAATGGATGATGGACAGTATCAAATGCTTTTGATAGATCAATAAAGAGACAAGAGGGAAGTTAATGTTGTTCTCTAGCTTGAGCAATAATATTTATGAAGGAGATATGAGCTGTAGAAGTGCTATGGCCAGGGCGGAAACCGCGTTGGGTGGAGGTAATTAAGTTGTCTTTGGTGAGGTAAACCCATTTAGGTATTTAGGAAAACACAGATCACACCATCAGAAGTGTGCGAATGTGTGGCATTTGGTGCAGAGGATTATGGCTCCAAGCTCTTGATGAGCTGTTTCCTATACCCAAGGATGGTGGGTTTTGATTCTTTCTTCCTCCATTTGCCTACTGTGTGACTCTGAGAAAGTCACCTAACCAGACACTGTTATCTATATAAACTATGTATAAAGGCCATCCTGCTAGCATGCCTAATGCACAATTTGAAGACTCAAGATAAACAACTTGGAAAGAACCATCTAATCACTCAAAAACAAGGAAGTTATAAAATATACATTTCTGGCTACACTTCTGATTGGAACAGCTTTTTTAAAAAGCTGTAGGATTAAAAACTGTGCGCAAATTCAGAAATGTATAGACTAGACAAAAGGCAATTTTATGAGGGTGGAGAGGAAAATAAGCAGTTGGTTAAGTAGAAACTATAGATTCATAATTAAATAATGAACACCACACATTTGTGTCTGCAATAATTAAATACAGCTATCTCAGCCCCAGAAACAAATGTGAAAGTACAAAAATGTCAGACTTTCACAAGTAACAAAAGGAAGACAATTTTACAATCCCCACAATGTGAAGGACTTTGCTCCTACCCTCTGTGGAGAGAGGACAAACACCAGAATAATGCAAAAACATTCTTGCATCTGTCTGGAGCATTACATTGCTCAAACCCAGACTGTATCTGCAAGCACAATAATCCTTCCAGTGTTTAACTATCACAACCTTAAAAGCAGTGCTACAAGACACAGACATAAAATTCTGAACATCCACTCATCATAAACACATTTAAAAAAAGTGATATTCCAAGATAATAAATAACTCTCATGTCTGGATAAACTTGAAACCAAACAAACAGAAGTGAGCAAAGCTACACAGGCTTAGATCTCTGGCATACCTAACAGGATACCTGGGGAGTAGGCATTATAGATATTCCAGACAATCCCTATCTGTCTTCAAACTCTGTTTACATATACCAGGAAGATGACCCTAGTGGAATGAATGATCAACAGTGTCCTTTAGTGGAAGGATGATGATGGGAGGCTGAGCATACAGGCCATTGAGAGACCCACAAGTGTTCTACTCTTGGGGGAGGACTAACAGTAAGGATTAAGTAACCCATAGTACTTTAAGTAAGACAGCTATTGGTAGTAGGTAACTGACATAAAAGGAGGAAAGAGGAAAACTGATTAGCAGTTTAAAAGAGTTGCCATGAAAAACATTCCTTTATTTCAAGAGCAGGCCACTTTTTGAATGGAGAGTAAACAGTGTCCTGAATCCAAGGAGTAAACATCAAATACAAGTCACTTTCAATGCCTTTGGGAAATTACTTTTACTATGGGTTAGAGACAGCGCAGAACAAAGGAAGGGAAGAGGGCAACTATATGTCTATATAGCAGCCATATTACAGATCAAGGAGTTTTATTGATGTCACTTTCCAGGGTTAAACTTTGATATTCTTAAAGTTCCACATTATTGATTTAAAATCAATGGCTACAGAAGCCTGCAATGATCATCAAGAAGTGAGCATCAGTTGTGTATTGCCAGGCATTTAACATCACAGGCTAATGAACACTTCCAAACATTATGTTATGGATAATAACAGCATGTTCTAAAGTGGACATAAGAAATGATGGCCTGTTAGCAGCTTCCTAATAAGGGAAGCAATCAGCTTCTTCCAGGCATGAAGTCAAGAAAGTAAACAGAGCAAGAAATGACACGGTAAATTATGTGCTAGAGATGACTTTTGTAAGCCAAATTCATTCTGGGGGAAAAGTGAAAAGTCTTGCTGTCACTTTATCTTACTACACATCAGCTGTAGCAGAAAAAACAGGATGTTTATTTATTCCTTGAGATTTAAAGATGACTTTTTTTCTTACTTCCATGCTATTGGTACACAATATAAAATGCTAGGATGTACTCACAAAGGAAAAGTAGACCTGTATTAAGAAAAGGTCCTTGTCCTTTTAGACTTGCGTGGTATTTTAGTACCAGTAAGATAGACAGGACCGGTATACCCAACCATAAATGCTCAGTAGAGGTAGGAAATCCACAAGAGAGAGGTAGCTCTCTGCCTTATCAGTCAGCCAGCATCCTGTTGAATCCCCAAGAAATATATAGTAGACACTCCAAATAACCGGTAGACAGAAGTTTGTTTCACACTCCTTTATTATTGCATCCAAGCGCTACTTAGTGTTACAGAAGATTACAGGGCTAAGTCACTGTTTTTATTGTCTAGCAAATAGGGGTGGCTAGGACCTGTAGCCAATCGGTGTGTGTAAGTGTGTAAGAGTGGACTGAAGCCTTTATTCAAATTCGTGCTGAAAGGTGAACCCAGTTCTCACACTCCTATTGGATTATCAGAGAAATCATAAAACACTAATCAGAATTGTTACAGTTCCATCTATAGCTTAAATAACTTTTGAGCATTCTGTCACTAAAATGCAATGAGTAAAACAGGAGTGTCCACAAACCAAAGTAATTTAATTCACATGTTAAAAGTGTTAGATGGGTGCTTAAGTTAAATACACTAAACATTTGCAGCGCTTTTGAATTTCTTCTTCAGCAATGCAATCACACTCTAATGGGAACTTTCAATAATTTTTTAATAGGCTTTTAACAAAAAAAAATTTAAATTGTAGAGACTCAAGTTAATAATCAAAACTGAAAAGACTGAAACTGCTAAATACGAAGAACCTTAAATAACTTCAAACAAATTTCAAATAAAAACTATTATTGGTGCATGAAATTTAGTGGCATTTATGTAAAGCTTTCCATAGCCCATGTGTAAACGTAAATGCAGTTTGTTTGAAACAGCAACATTTCCTTGCCAGTGACAAAGAAAAATGTATAGTCCGACTCAACAACCCCGCCACTCACCCCATCCCAGTTCAAGACAGCACATTCTGGACACATGACAAGTTCAACTCAAATTGTCAGCAGATGAACACAGGGCATCTGTGTTAAAATAGTGCTTATAAAACTGTATAAGAGGACTGCAATGACTTGAATTAGTTTAAACAAAATCACTCCACAATGAAATTAGTTTGTGATATAAGCAAAGAAAAAAAGTCACCAGAAATAAGGCAAACAACAGAAATGAGACTAACACAGGAAAATGCAAGAATATCTGGCCATGTTAAACTGACCATTCTATGCACAAATCTTCACATTTCCAGTCTAGATTACAGAGCAAGAATCAGGCTTGTAAGGTTCATTCCAGTCAGTTTACATTCAAGCAAACACATGCTTTAACTTTTAATAAAGTATTGATGTCTACAAAGATGAAAAAGAGATTGAGCTTAATAACTGAATATCACTTACCACATTTAAATCTATCTCTGGCTTTAAACTGAAGGTTATTTTCTCACTGGCTACTATTAGTTATTCTAACACACCTCCCCCACCCTGCTGTAGGTATATTGCTTCCGTTCAGACTAATAAACCTACCACTTTACTTTTAAAACCTTATTTCAGGACTGCTTAATTGATCTTAGAATTATTAAATCTAAATTCATTATTCTGTACTGTGCATAATGTATCATGTGTCTGCTTATAAACTACTATTTTTTAATAAGCGTTATATAAATCATACATTCTGTAGCTATGGCAAGACACCTTACATTGCTGCTTTAGGGGGCCAGAATGCATCTCATTAGTGAAAGGCTGTTGCATCAGATACATCTTTTCAGTAATGAAAGGATGTTGCATCAGATGTTGTGCCCTTTCTACTCTTGGGTCTTCAGACTGACAGAAACCTTAGAATATTCTCCATCATGGGTAAACTGTGAAATCTCTTAGAATATCTTCCATGATGAACTACTAATTAAATATATACAGAAATATTTTTGCTGTGGTGGTCCAAGTTGATTTCATTTTAGCCTTTAGATATGCCACAAATATGGGAAATCTTATTCCCGTACTACATTATTATCTTTAGAAAAATAACTTCTGTTCAATGAAACTACAGTCTGACACTTATCAGTGTTTTAACTGTACCCAAATGTACATTGTTTGTAAAATGCAGAGCAGTGGATCTGGATAATTGTTGAGTTTTATGCCAGTAGCAGTCATGTTTCTATGCACATCAGTCATAACACATCAAAACATACCTTAATACACTGAATAAGCTTTGTCAGTATTAGATCTTAGGGGTATTTCACATACAAATATGGGATGCTTCCCTGCATTATATTGCTTTTTAAAAAGCGAGTTTATATCACATCAAACGACAACAAATTCAAATCACATAACATCGAACACTTATCATCGAACGCTAAGAACCTCAAAAGCACAAAATTACGAAAACTAAACCTACTAATAGCAACAGTTGGCCATCTGCTCACCCCTGCAACCTGACACTTAACCAATTCACTTGAATACTATGGTGGACCATCTTTTCTTGCTGCATGTTATTTTCAGAAATTAATTTGCTTGATCTAAGCATAAATGTATAACTGCATTGAAGGGGTTGCTGATAAATAGCAGACAGAAAAGTCTGACACTGGAATTCATTGCAGGGAAACCTAGCAATGTCTGGTAGTGCCTAATACTTACAGTATAAGGAGGTTGCGGTATTCTTTGGGGAAACAATGACATAGACAATGAAGAAATGAAGCAGATACAAAGATATAACACTCTTTGCATTCTAATAGTTTGATAGACAATAGCTGAAAACTGTCATAGACTATAGTCATATTGTTAGTAGCAAACAACTTCTTCTTCTTCTTCCCGTTTTTCCCGGTTAGGAGTCACCTCAGCAGAACTCTGGTCCGCTAATGACTGGCAGTCGATTTTTACGGTGCCAAGGTGCCAGCCCGACGCCCAACCTTCAAAGAAGGCACGCCCATTCACGCATGTCTTTCGAACACCACTCAACCACGGGGAGGACATGCAGACTCCACACAGTAGGCGCTCCAGCCGAGAATCGAACGGGAGAACCTCTTGTGAGGCAACAATGCTACCGCTGTACCACCACAACAAAAAAGTAAAATAAAATGAACCACAAATCAACCAGGTCATCAACTTTAATAAAGAAGTCTCTAACACCTTGGCTCACAAAAAGCCTTCCAGGAGTAAAACACAATAAAAAAATCACACCATATATATATATATATATATATATATATATATATATATATATATACATGCACAAAAAAACTCCCTAAAACATCAATTATACAATTTAGGCAAATAATTGCTTAATTATTAATATTTTGTTTGACCAAACTATTTAATTGTTTAATTATTTGCCTAATTGTATAACTGATGTTTTAGGGAAGGTTTTTGTGTATATATAGGGTGTGATTTTTATTGTGTTTTACTCCTGGAAGGCTTTTTGTAGGCCAAGGTGCTAGAGACTTGCTTTATTAAAGTTGGAGACCTGGCTGACTTGTGGTTCATTTTATAGTCATATCATTCTCTGCTTAAATTACTCATTTCAAGTTTTCTTCTTTGAAGTACAATAAGCATAAACATTACAAGAAATAGTGTGTTATGTGGCAACTGGGGGCGATTCAGAGGCACAGGTAGTGCAGTTGTAATACCCCCTGAATTGTCAGTATCATATGTAAATCACTATATAATGGTAAGAAAATGAGAACTATTATACTAAAAAGACCAGCTACAAGTGGGGATAAACAGCACAGTGGAGTGATTCACAAAGTACAAAAATTGCTCTGAGTGACACTTCAGGCAGCAAATCATATCATCATTTCTTAGGGAAATGAGGGATAGACCACACTAAGTTGATAAATATAACATCTACAATAGCTGGACAGCACATGTTAGGGGCCATACTTGCAACCAGGATATACGATGAGGTATATCATCACCCCATAACAGGGACATTGTTGATTACTATCTTGTGGACAGAGACACCATAATGGAGCTAGTAGAAATGTGCTGTCCTCACATGGAATCCCATGGGATGCATGGCATACCAATCACTGTGGATGCTAAGGTATGTGCAGCAGTGACCATCGTTGCTATGGGGACCTTCCAGTGGCCGACAGTGGACATGGTGGGACACCTTTGGATTGACACCTTGGATCCCGGAAACTACCGCCCCATCAGTCTGATGAGCCTGCAAGGCCATGGAATATATTATCATGGAACTTATAAACAAAGATATTGGCAACCTTCAAACACTGGACCCCACCTAGTTTGGGTTTGTAAAGGGCCAATCTTGTCTCCTGAACCTGAATGACTTCTTCAAATCAGTCTCCAGAGCCGTGGATGAGGGTAAAGCAGTCCACACAGCCTATCTGGACCTCACCAAGGCCTTTGACACCACCCCCCACTCTGGAATCATACATAAACTTACTAAGCTGGGCATTAATCCCTACATCACTCGATGGGTTGCCAACTGGATTACTGACAGAACCCACACTGTAAAAGTAGCTGACTACAAATCCAGCTCCCAGCAAGTGACAAGTGGAGTACCTCAGGGTTCAGTCCTGGGACCGCTCTTGTTTGGCATCTACTTCTCTGAAGTACAGGCCAACACTAAGAGACTCTGGCTAACAAAGTTGGCAGATGACTGCAAACTGGGGGCCATTATTGAATCCCCAAATGATGTGAATACTCTGCAAAAGGGCCTTACAGAAACAGATGCTTGGTGCCAGAGCCATGGGCTCAAGCTCAATGCCAAGAAATGTATAGTTATCCCCTTTGTGAAAAAACATGTACCCATGAATTAACACATAAGTGGTAGTACACTAAACATCGAAAGTGTGATAAGAGACTTAGGGACACAGGTGGACAGTGGTCTCTCCTTCAATAGCCACATCGCCACAACAGTCAGGAAATCCTTCTATGTGGCACACGTCATCAATAAGGGCTTTTCATCCAGAAAAAAGGAGGTCATTGTCCCACTGTACTCATCCCTCATTAGCCCCATTATGGAATACAACGCCCCGTTTGGTATGTACCTCTCAAGAAATCTGCAACAACTGGAAAGGCCACAGAAATACCTCACTAAAAGAATCACAGGCCTAAAGCAGATGTTCTATGCTGACCACCTTAAAAAAACCCAGCTATACTCTGTCGCATATCGTTTACTCAGAGATGATCTCTGCTTAACATACAAAGCCATGTCAAACCCAGAGCTGCTGGACATGCTACACTTAAAGAAATCCCAATCCCTCAGAGCCACACACTCCAGGGATCTAAACCTTGTCATCACAATAAACAAAACATGCTGGAGGGATAGGTTCATGACCCAGAGACTCACCAGACTCTGGAATAGACTGCCCACACATGTCAAGCAGATTGCCTCCTTGGTCCTCTTCAAAAGGAACCCTGACGATTGAATGGGAGAAAGGAAATTCACCCCAGGTATCATGTCAGTCACCCTGCTAGACAGGGGACCAATGAAGTAAATAGTGTGGGAAGAAATAGCCAGGGAATTGTTATGGCTAGGCTTGTATAGGCCTTAGGGCCGATAGCCTAGTACCAACCTATGAACCTATCATAGGCATTAGTCTTACAAATGTTGTGCTGCAACATGTGGAGGAGCACATGTGGGTATAAAGGTGCTGCTCTCCTGTAGGGTGTACGAGAGAAGCACCCGTATATGGGTGCACACACACAACACACACACTTGATCTATTTGAGTATCAACACAGCTACTGGAATGGTGTCCACAAGATCATAGATATCTAGACCTTGCAAAGGCATTCAGCACCATTCCACACTCAGGTTTCATTAATAAACTCTCCCAGCTAGATATAAATCCCTGTGAAACTCACTGAATAGAAAATTACCTTACAAATAGAACCCATGAAATTAAGGTGTGATACAGCTCTACCTCCTCCAAAAGACCTGTCAGCAGTGGTGTACTGAAAGGTTCACTCCCTGGGCCACTTCATTATTTCTTGGAAGTCAAAGCAAATGTTAACAGAGTATGGCTGATCAAGTTTGCAGACCACTGTAAACATATTGCCATAATATACTCCTTACAATTTGCTGAAGTTAATAAGGGTAAGGAAATACTTGCCTGCAGCACAATGTAACATCTACGTGAAACCAACCCACCTAAGTGGGAGGCTTCACAACCCACACACCCCTAACTATATATACCAACTCTGAGATCACACTACAGTGGAGAAAAGGGCAAAGTTCAGTTGCTGGCCAACAACATCTTTGCCTTTCTCACATTCAGTGAATTGTTTTGCTGATTAGGTGTTGATGGATAGGTGTCCACCAGAATTGCATTTTGGCGACATAATATAGACCCGTTATAACTTGTATGGGTTCAAACAGCTGATCTCCTCCCCTACTCAACTCAAAGTGAATAATAAAAATTCTATCCTTGACTGGACACTTATCTCTGACCCCATCAAGTATACTATTTCAGCAGTACTACCTGATTCTCTTAATGACCATCACCCTATATTCGGCAACATAGAAATCACCCATCAGCTAAAAAAAAAAAAAAAATCAATACAGAACTACCCAAAGTCTTTCATCCTGCTACACTCAACAATCTACTAAAATCAGTCAGCTGGTTCCCACTCAAAATCCACCCCTAGACAAAGCCGTCAACAAATTCAACAATATATTCATGAATACTTTAAAATATCCTTGCCCCTACTAGAAATAAAAGAGCAAAACAATACTCAAACAACCTGGCTCTCTCATTCTGGAAGAATTTTCATGCAAAAACATGACAAGGCATAGAAAGAATGGCACAAAGACAAAACCCCTCAAATCTTACAAGGAGATGCACAACCTCACAAAGAAGCAAATTCACCTAAACAAAAATATTAATAAAACATGCACGGTCAGAATAAAACTAATAAAAATAAAAGCAACCACTGCCATACCCAAAAAATTACAAAAGAATTAGTGTAGACCTTCTTTAATCACTGCTTTCTTCAACAAGACGTCATCAGAAATACGAAAAACATATAGCTTGACAGTTTCTTTAAATAACCTGAACATCAATAAAACTAAATTGCATCATTCCAAATAATCAATTAACCAATTAATCAATTAAATATATTCAAACAGAAAAAACACATGTTAAAATGAAATAAAAAACACATACTATGTTATTTATTTTTGACATCCACCCTATAGTCCTTTAAAACTGCAGTGGTGGTGCTGCGGTAGCGTTGTCACCTCACAGTAAGATGTTGTCCTGTTTGATTCTCAGCTAGAGCATCTTCTGTGTGGAGACATGCGTGAATGGGCGTACCTTCGTTGAAGGTTGTGCGTCAGAGCTGGCAACTCGTCACGTAAAAATCTACTGCCAATCATTAGCGGACCGGAGTTCCGCTGTGGTGACCCCTAACCGAGAAAAGCCGAAAGACACAACAACAACAACCCTACCGTCCTTTAAAAAACATTTGATGTTAATCGTATCGTTTAATCCTGGAAATGTCAGCCCTTAAATTTATTTGCCATTTGGTCTCCCTTTGTTCCATGTAGTTTTTAAAACTACCCTCTCTTAAACTCAACTTGCCATGTTCTAAAACTGAAAATAATTTTTTTTAAAGCCACTACACTCAATACTATGCCTGTAAAGAGCATTTCTACTGTCCTTTCTCTTGATACTATTCCTGTGTACCCTGATTCTGATGTGTAGAAATCTAGTGGTCATGCCTGCATAACATTTTTGACATCTGCTGCAGACTGCAATGTAGACTACTCCTTGGCTTTTACAATTTTAAAATATTATTCTGACTCAGAAGATAATCATAAAAAAAAAAAAAAAATCCAAAGAACTTCTGGAGCTCAGTTAAGGAAATTTTTCAAACTGGCTTTCCTTCCTTACCAAACGTCTATCCAGACTTACCCCCTCAGAATTATCTAAAAATATTATCACTTTCTTTATCAACATCATAGCCTCTCTTAACTCCAGCTCTCCCCAACAAATGAATCTACCTCAAAACTCTATTAGACCTGACATCCATGCCTTCACTCTCCAACCTGTCTTTACATCATATGTTAAACAGATACTAAAGAGAGTTAAACCCTGTTCTCCTTTTGCTGAGTACCTTAAGCTCACTGCAAACTCTATAGCGTATCCAGTCTCAATTCTCATTAACAAATATATTCAAGACTCCCACATACCTGCCCTGCGGAAAAAGAATCTTCATTACCCGCTCCAAAAAAGGAGGTAACTCCTCTGAAATCTCTGCCTTTAGGGCAGTTGCCATATTGTCACCCTCTCTTAAACTCAACTTGCCATGTTCTAAAACTGAAAATCCTGGAAAAGTGTATTTGTAAGCCACTCCTTCAGTACCTACTTGCAAAATGATCTCCTATCCCCGGCACAACATGGTTTCCAATGAGGCCATAGCACAACCACAGCTGGCCATAGCACCACTAAAGCTCTTCTCAACTTTTCTGACACCATTAATTAGGCTAGAGACCAAGGAAGCTTATCTCTTCTGTTTCACTAGATCTCTCAAAAGCCTTTGACAGTGTAACATGAGAAACTTCTGACTGATATATCTTCTCTGGGCCTTTCCAAACCAACTCTTCAATGGTTCTATAGGCTAGAGACCAAGGAAGCTTATCTCTTCTGTTTCACTAGATCTCTCAAAAGCCTTTGACAGTGTAACATGAGAAACTTCTGACTGATATATCTTCTCTGGGCCTTTCCAAACCAACTCTTCAATGGTTCTATAACTACCTATCTGAAATATATCAATCTATCAAATAGCTCACTTCTTTCTCTCCTAGTTAAAACAGGTGTTCCTCAAGGCTCTATTTTTGGTGCACTTCTCTAACATTTTCATCAATAACTAATATACCTCTTCTCAGCAAGCTTACCTTATTCAGTATGCAGATGACTCATCTCTCATCTGCTCATCTAACAGCCCACTATAACTACAACCCACGACACAAAATACCTTCAGCTCAGTCAACTGTGGCTACATCAAAACCAGCTTTTACTTAATCCCAAAAGTACTAAACTATTACTATGTTTTCAAAGTCCCATGCTAATGCTAAAGGTAATTTACACATTACCTCTTTAAACAATACAGCTATTGACGTAGTTACCCTTACCAAATTGCTTATAATCGCCACTGATGACAACTTGAAGTTTGATCTTCACATACAAAACTGTATAAAAATAACACATCAAAAATTAGGTCTACTATATAGAGGAAATAAATGCCTTACTCCTCCTAGTAGAATCACCCTCGCTAACACTTATTTTAACCTCCCTTCTCTATGGCTCAGCTATTTTGACCAACATGCAGATCTCTGTTAACTCACAAATGGAGCAATGCTATAATAAGATCGCTAAATCTGACGTTATCCCATCACATAAGCTCATCATTGCTCTGCATTACATGCTGTCATCTGGTTAGAACGCCCACATCAACTAGCCCACACTCAGCTTCTTTTAATCCATAAAATAATATTTAATCCCTCTACTGCCCTTCTGTCTTCACAGCACTTTATCACTATATCCCAAATTGCTGTCTGTGCCCTCAAGACAAAAACTTGCTTGAAATCTATAAACCAAAAAAAAAAAATGTATGGGGCGAAGTTTATATTTACACTGTATATCCAAACTGTTGAACTTTATCCCAAATTCAATCAGAACTATATCTAGCCTCCATGTATTTAAGTCCTCTTCTAAAGAATTTCTCCCTAACTCATGGCTATGTCCGTGCACCTCACCTGTATGATCTGTATTAACAAATACTTTACATTCTTACTAACCTAATCTCTCATCATACTATCTATCTATACCTTTCAACACCTGCCCTCTCCCCACTCTTAGGGTGGGTTTGTATCTTTTTATTTTTTCTTTCCTTATGTAATACTTTTGTATATACTGATTGTCATATTTAATCGTCACTTTTTTATTTATTTTTATTTTTACATCACTGGTGTCTCCTCATGCTTTATTGTATCCTATGTGTTGCACTATCAAACTGTATGTATATGTTTTTTTTTTAATTACATTTGCACTAGTTTTTATTTGTTGTTATTTCACTCTCTGGAGCTTTTCTCCCTGGGCCTCAGCTGAAAATGGATATGTATTACTCAGTCGAGCTTTCTTGGTAAACAAATGTCAATAAATAAAGAAATATATCTATCTGTAATTCACTTGCTTACTTGCCCTGGTTTACAATGTTGCTAATTAATTTCTCTATTGTTCATTGCTTTGCTCTTCTTTATATGTCATATAAGTTGTAATTGCAAGAGTAACAGTGCTACTGTCCTTCCTTCTACCAACCATGGATGTTTATTGCAGAATGGAATGACTATGGGTCCAACACTGCCATTCAGAGTGTAAGTCTCTTGCTTTGGTGGATGTACAATTGGCATAGTGCAGGGATTCCATGCAGGTAATGCGCACTGCCTCTGTGAACCTAGCATGATATATTGTTTTGCTGCCCATTTCACTGCTCATAACTGTCAAACTTACACCTGGTATAGTATGGGCATGCAAATAGCCTGTTATGTAATGATACACCTGGACTAACATGTGTCATGGTATAGTATTACCATGGGGTTTGTGTACCATGTGCATTCATGCTGGTATTCTGAGAAGGCACATATGCAATGTGCATGTGTGTGTATAATCTCCATATGTGGTATACATGTATATATAGCCATATACGTGTGCATAATATATTTTGTGTGTGTTTGTGTGTGTAATCTCCATATGTGTATTCATGTATATATATCCACATATGTGTGTGTGTATATAAATGCATGTGTGTGTGTGTGTGTGTGTGTGTGTGTGTGTGTGTGTGTGTGTGTGCATGTGTGTATCTATATAGAGATAGAGATACATATATATATATATATATATATATATATATATATATATATATATATATATATATATAGATAGATATATGTGTGTGTATATGTAGTGTTTCTTCTGATCCGAAAATTGCTAAGTTTAAAGATACCTTGGATCAGACTCCTCAGATCCAACAAAGATTTATGGATAAGGAAATTTTACCCAGGACCAGATACTCACCCTCGGTGGACACAGTCCTAGCCAGGGTCCTGTCTCCTTTTTTGGAGAGACTTAAATCTTCAAGATTATCCACTCGGTCTTCTAGAAGCCTTATGGAAGATGATATGGAGAGGTTATTGAGAAGGAGCTAACAGAGACCAGATGGCTTAGTGGTTAAGGTCTTCGCCTCCGATGCACAAGGTACAAGGCTCGATCCTGACCTCCGACTAATGTCTGTTTGGAGTTTGCATGTTCTCTCTGTGTCTCCGTGGGGTTTCTCCCATGTTTGAAAAACATGCTGAGTGTTTCCATCTCAAACTCACCAATGAATGGAGCTGTGGGCAGCAGTACAGACTCTACATGGTGCCCAATGGGGGGAAGAGTTGTAAAAAGACCAACCACTTTGGGCATCTATTGTGGTGCACAGTATCCTCAAGATAGGAGACCACGGATCACAAACTGCATGCCGTGGCAGGGCTAGTCACTTGACGGTGTAAAATATGGCTCTAGGTGATTCGGTCATGTTGACTGTCGCCAAAAAATGGGCATGGGTAGTTACCGGTGATAAGTGGGTTGAGGACCTGGCCTACTCTCTGACCCACGCCAGGGACTCATGCTAACGGTGGGAGGGGTACATGTGCCTCTATTGGCCAGTGTGTGCCCGCCATAAAAAGCCCAGCAGCTCTGGGTCAATAGGCTACTGGCTGGCCGGTGTCTAGTTGCCCAGCCTGGGTTACCTGGGATAGCTCTGTTGAGTGAAAGCTGGACATAAAATCAACCAACCTGCCAAACATGAACTAAGAATTGCTACGCTTAATGTAGGTTCACTGAGGAGGCTGGACATCCTATGTATCCAAGAGATGAGATGGAAGGGCAGTGCAACAAAGCCACTTGGCTTGGGATCCAGACTCTACTACTCAGGTGGTGGACAGGCTAGAAATGGTGTAGGAATTGTGGTGAGACAGAGGCTTCAGAAGTCAGTGAGGGATATCATCAGAATTAATGACAGACTCATGGCAATCAGACTCCAGTGTAATGATAGGACAGTATTCATAATCTCAGCCTATGCCCCACAGCAGGGTTGTGATAGTGAGGAAAAGAGTGCATTCAGACAGCAGTTGCAGGACCTACTAGATAAAGCAGGACAACATGAATTGGTGTTGATAATGGGTGACTTAAATGCACATATCGGGACAGACAGAACAGGATATGAGGACTGCCTGGGTCCACATGGGTGGAGCAATAGGAATAAAGGAGAAGCCATTCTAGACTTCTGTCTGGCAAATGGCTTGATAGTAGCCAACACAGAAAGAGAGTCAGTCACAAGATCACATACAAGAGTAGCCAACATGCAGCTCAGATAGACTTCCTCCTAGTAAGGAAAAGGCACTGGGGTAGAATCCATGATTGCAAAGTAATCCCCAGTGAAACAGTCGGTTCACAGCATAAACCAGTAGTTGCCACAATCAGCTGCAAGCAGTGGTCAGAGAAGGCTCTAAGGTCAACAGTGACCAGGCTGAAGACCTGGAAGTTGACTGGAGAGAAAGTACAGCAGTTCAAGGAATTACTCATGGCTCTAGCATCCCAAGAAGAGGAGGAAATAGGTGGAGTTGAAGAAGAGTGGCAGCACCTAAAAACAGCATGTGTTAGGACTACAGAAAAGATATGTGGCCGAGCCAGGTATGAAAATAAGGTACATAAGGAAAGCTGGTGGTGGAATGCAGAAGTGCAGGAAGTAATCAAAAGAAAGAAGGAGTGCAGGAAGAAGTGGGAGATTGAAAAGACTGACCAAGCTAGGAAGGACTACTGGTTGGCTAACAAAAAAACTAAGAAAGAAGTTGCAATAGCAAAGAATAGGGCATCAGAGGCACTCTATCAGCTTCTGGAAAGTGACTCGGTAACGGGCACAAAGAAACTATACCAGGTTGCAAGGCAAAGACAGAAAGATAAAGAAGATAGTCAGACACCCTTCATAAGGGATTCCAGCAACAACCTGCTTACCAGCCCACAGGACATCAAAGGCAGATGGAAGAAGTATTTCCAGCAGCTTCTGAATGAAGAAAACCCCACAGAAGCGGTACTGCCCCAGAAGCAGCCTACAATGAGAGTAGAAGAGGAGCCCAGCTTAGAAGAAGTAAGAGCAGCACTAAGGAAAATGAAGTCGGGAAAGCAGCAGGCTCAGATGAGGTCACAGCAGATATGATAAAGATGCTGGGTGAGCTAGGGGAGAAATGGCTCCTGAGGGTACTAATTGCAGTGTGGAGAGAAAGGCGTATTCCAGATGACTGGAGAATAAGCATACTCATGCCAGTGTACAAGAACAAAGGGGACATCCACAACTGTGGACAGTACAGAGGCATCAAACTCCTACCACATTGCATGAAAGTTCTGGAGAGGGTGATTGATAAACGGATACGCAGAATACTAGAATGTAAGATGGGAGATGAACAGTTCGGATTCAGATCAGGATGCAGCACAATTGACCCAATGTTTGCATTGAGACAGATACTTGAGAAGAAACTAGAGAAGAGGAGTCAAACTGGGCTTTCCTAGACTTGGAGAAAGCATATTTCAAGGTCCCAAGAAAGCTGATCTGGGCAGTACTGCGGTGGTTTGAAGTCCCAGAAACATTGGTAGAATTAGTACAGGCTATGTACAAGGACCCAATGACTCAAGTACGAACAGTGTTTGGCCTCACTGAGGGGTTCCCAGTGGGAGTGGGTGTACACCAGGGTTCAGCTCTGAGCCCACTGCTGTTCATACTGGTAATGGACTACATCAGCAAACAGGTTGGAGGGGACAGAGCAACAAAGCTGCTGTATGCAGACGATATGGCAGTACAGGTAGACTCTGATCTAGAACTTCAGCAAAGGATAGGAGAATAGAATGCAAATCTGAAGGCACATTGGATGAAACTAAGCACAGATAAGACAGTGGTAATGGCAGCAGATTGGGGAAATCAGAAGAAGCTGAGAATAGAGATAGATGGGAAGATAGTGGAACAGGTAAACAGCTTCAGGTATCTGGGAGGGGTGGTTGAGGAGAAGGGTAGTCTGAATGAAGAGGTCAATGCTAGAATCAGAGGGGCTGCAGCCAACTGGCATAGAGTATCAGGTGTAGTATATGACAGAAGAATGCCAAAGAAGCTGAAAAGTAAGGTGTACAAGACAGTGGTGCGACCAGTACTACTGTATGGTACAGAAACCTGGGCAGTAAAGGCAGAACTGTTGAAGAAGCTAGAGGTGATGGAAATGAAGTGCCTGAGAAAGGTGGTAGGATGCACACTGCGGGACAGGTGAAGAAATGAGGACATAAGAGCAGAAGCCAAAGTAGCTCCAATTGCAGAAAAGATCAAAGAAAACAGATTACAATGGTATGGGCACATGTGTAGAAAAGCAGAAGACAATCTGGTGAGGAAAATTTGGGACAGGCAGGAAGAAGGTAAGAGGAAGCGAGGGCGTCCAGCAAAGAGGTGGATGGATTGTGTGAAAGAAGATCTGCGACAATCAGGCATGAGTGTTGAAGAAGGCAGGAGAGTGGCACTGAATCGAGAGAGTTGGCAACAGTTAATACGATACTCCGACCCCATGTAAATGGGAAAAAGGGGATGATGATGATGATGATGATGATGACTGAGAAGGAGCTACCTGACATAGAGCTATCCAGTTACCCTTTAAGCTTCTACCCCATTGGGTCAGGAGATGCATGCATCCACTATATCTCCTTTATCAATTCCTCCTCTGACTCCCTTCAATGTCTCAGAGCCCTTGGCTTCTGATCAGAGGATACCTTTATCTCCTCTGAGCTCTTTGGTTCATTCGAATCAGGAGAGCTCTAGGAGCTGATTATACCATATCAGGTCTGAGGTGCTACTTTTGACTCCAAGGTTTTTGGAGCTGTCTGTATACCTTGGAGCCTAGGCAATGGTCAGTAAAGCTCTAACTTTAGCCTAAGTAGACTATCCTCGGGGAAGGATGGGATTGTGGATTTGTGGCATCCTATCTTGTATCTGGGATCTTATCCCTCCCCAGGGCAGTCTGCTGTTGTGGTCATGGAGTGAGTCTAGTCTGTACCCTTGACTCAGACTGTGCCTACCTCCTCGAATTCTCTATGTACACCTGTCCCATCTCTGTGTCTGGAGTCTCAACTGTCCTCTCCACATGGACAGCCAGTACCGAAACCCCAGGTTTCCTATCAAGGTATCCCTACTTCTTCTGACACTTCCCCAGAATACCCCACTGAGGAGGTTCTTAAGAAGAGAACGTTTAAGAGGAAACATTTAGATTCCCCCGAATCTGTCACTGAAGATACAGATTTTGATGAAGACTGAGTCTTCACGGTCACCTCCTAATAATGTCTCATTCAGAGACATCTGAGAAATCCTTAAGCAGAGAGGTGGCTGGAAGTCCAGCAGTCCTTTGGAAGAATTCGTACTCCTGGAGGCACAACAGCCCACCCACCTCCTGTGTGACCACACCCACTGATGAGCTCATTAACTTGGTCTCATGGCAGGCATGGAAGGATCCAGACACCATTGAGCTAATTCCCAGGAAACCCAATAAAGTTATGACAGATTCAGAGGATAAACAGTTTTGGTCCAAGGGTATGCCTGTTGATGCCATAGTTGTGGTTGTGGCCACTAAGGAGGAACTTGCCTCTGTTCATCCCCCCCAGCAAAGAGTCTCGGGCAATGGACAGATTTGGGAAGCATGTCTGTGCTTCATTGACCTTCACCTTAAGGTCCCTGAACTATTTGGCACATTTCACAAGGTTACAGAGGGTTCTGATTTAAGGGGATATCGGACACCCTTTCAGGATCTGTTTCGGAAGAGGTGAAAGCATCCATCTCTCAGTTGGCTATCTCACAGTCGACATCCAACTCCTCCATGAGGCTCATTTCTAAAGTAGCAGAAGGAGCCTGAAGGGCGGCAGGCTTAAGCAATGCCATTAGGATACACGCATGGATGCACTTGTTTGATTTTTGTGGATCACTTTAAGTCTTTCTTTGTCAAATGCTCCTTTTGACAGCATGTCTCTTTTTAGCCCCAAGGTAAAAGACATATTGTGCAGGTGTGTGAAGGATGAAGGACCCTTTCTGCCATGGGTATACACTTTTCCACCTCCCAGTGATCATTTTCAAGGAATTATTGAGGTGATGGGAAAATGTGGTTCAGAAAATCCTAAGGATCTTTCCAAGACACATGTGGAGGAAGTTCCCCCAGGGTTAGAGGGGGTACTCAAATGGAAGATGCCCCCCTCACGGCAGAGGTGGCCCGCAGAACCCAGGGGTCCAGAAATTCATTCTTTGGTAAACCTTTTCAGAGCTCCTGAAAGGAGGCCTGATTGTCCCCTTCTGGAGGCTATCAGGGTTATTTGTCCCTGCACCAGAGAGCCTGGTTAGAACTAACAGATAACTGGGTGTAGAAATCCTTTCCAGAGGTTATATATAATACTATTTTCCCTTTATCCTCCCAATTCAAGAAAATTCCCCGATGTTCCACCCAGTCAGAGAAACAAGCAGCAATCCAGATTCAAAAGCTCCAAGAAAAGTCAACCAAGAGATCACCCAGACCAGAGAGAATCCAGAACTTGCTCAAGATTCTTTTTATTGCCAAAGAAAACTGGGGACTGGAGACCATTTCTGGTTCTCAGCATCTTAAATCTATTTGAAAGACCAAGTTCTGGATCTTCATGGTTCAGTCCATTCTTCCTTCCTTTTTTTTTTTCTGATCTGATACGAATCACCAATATATGCAAAAGGGGTCTACTGTGGTGGATTCAGTCAGAAGGGGTTCTACAAGGATGTTTATTTGTCCCGTCTCAGCCCAAGGCCATTGTCACCATGGATGCTTCCCAGCTTGGGGGAGGGGGGCATTACTTGGGAAAGACAAGGCACTTGGTCCCCCAAAGAGGCCAGTTTGCATATCGGTGTCCTACAGATGAGAGCAGTGTTTTTTTAACTTTCAGGCCTTTCAGAATGTTCTACCTTCATGAATGATTGTGATTAAAACAACCAACATGTCAGTGGTTTGGTACATCAGCAAACAAGGGGGATCCAGATCTTGCTCCCTGTTTCAAGAAGCACTCTAGGTTTGGCAGTGGGTGAGCTCTTCCGACACTTTCTTATTGCAACGCATTTTCCAGGGAAGTTCAACGTATTATCAGACAAACTCAGCAGGTACATTCTACTACCTCATGAGTGATCCCTCAACAAGGATGCAGAGGACATGATTTTTTGACAATGGGGCCAGCCTTGCTGCGATCTTTTTGTATCTCCCCTAAACAACAAATGCAGCAGCTACTTTGCCCTAATCCCCCCATAGTGGGAGTCACTGAGGGATACTCTTCTCCACGATTGGCCCTCCGGTCTACTTTACAATCAAAGGAATTGTGGGATAAGTATAAAGTTCCTACAGAAAGCTGCTAGGATGAAGAGCAAATTCATCCTCAATGCACCCTTTTGGCCTTGACCGATGCGGTTTCTCTTCCTGTGGCCTCATCTAGTTCATCAACCCTGGATTCTGGACCCAGTCCCCAGATCGGCTTTCTCACCTGACAGGCATGATTCATCCAAATCTCTTCTCCACGATTGGCCCTCCGGTCTACTTTACAATCAAAGGAATTGTGGGATAAGTATAAAGTTCCTACAGAAAGCTGCTAGGATGAAGAGCAAATTCATCCTCAATGCACCCTTTTGGCCTTGACCGATGCAGTTTCTCTTCCTGTGGCCTCATCTAGTTCATCAACCCTGGATTCTGGACCCAGTCCCCAGATCGGCTGTCTCACCTGACAGGCATGATTCATCCAAATCTTCCCAATCTCAAGCTGAGGGCTTGGTTTCTCCATTTCCAGTAATAGCCAGACAACCTATGCTCTTGCCTCCTATTCACCACATTTTATGTTCCCTTTAAACTATCAACTTATTCAGTACTTCTCAAAGCATTTTCTGTAACACATTAACTGCTACCAGAACTAAAAACTTTTGTTAGAAAAATATATAATAGTAATATGTATGCAAAGCATTCAAGGTTTAAAAGGGTTACTACATTTATTCTGTTCACACTGCA
Source organism: Protopterus annectens (assembly GCF_019279795.1). Taxonomy (NCBI): domain Eukaryota; kingdom Metazoa; phylum Chordata; order Ceratodontiformes; family Protopteridae; genus Protopterus; species Protopterus annectens. The sequence goes on from NC_056749.1 coordinate 424,715,356, forward strand.
TGAATCTGTACAGCTATTAGAAACTTAACAAGAAGCATTTCATTTCTGCTAATGTCATGAAAATAACAAGAGACATTGCATTTCTGCTAAAGTCATGAAACTTAACAAAGAGATATTCATTTCTGCTTATGCTATGAGAAAGTATGCAGCAGCTAGAAGCATTGATAAAGAAAACAATAGATGCTTGAAAGTATAAACCATAGTCAGCATTACTTGTACTAAAGCATTTGCAAGCTAGCAAATAATCTAACCTAGTCAGCAATAAGTCTAGTAACATTTTCTGTAAAACATACAGAAAGCTGTGTCTAACTATGTCAGCAACAGAATAGTAACATTTTCTGTGTGACAGGAAGAGAACTGTATAAGAATAACATACTAATCACCAGTAATTCAGACAAACCTTGTGCCTACATGCTTTGTCTCCTTGCTGCAAGTAATAAAGGGTGCCTTGCTTGAACCTAAAGTGAATTGGTCTTTGAAGTTTTTTCCTTTGACAACTTTCCATAAGGAAAAGTAAAACAGCTTCAATACTTAGTAGATTGAATACCCATCCAGGCATGTCCAAAGGTCAGTTCCCTGCCCTTTCTCCTATTAACCTGGTGAACCTGGGCATCCTGAGGCAATGTAGCAACTGCCTCATGTACACAGACAACCCTCTACTCTTACCTCCTAACACTCAGACTTGTGAGAGGTGTACCTATATTTCCAAATTGGAAGCCAAGCACTCTCCATCCAAGACTGGAATAGCCAGTCAAAAGGAGATGGACAACACCAGCACCGCACCACATGTAATACACATCCCTTCAGAATTTACACAATCACAGCCCTCACATAATAACACAAAACACACACACACCTTCATGGAGGCTCTCATTAAAAATCTACCCAAACAAAAGAGGCCTCCAAAGAAGAAACACATGCAGCCACCACATCCCAGCACAGTCCATGAAACACATAGCTCACATAAACAGTGTGTCACTCAACCAAATCCCCTAAGGCAAAACAACTTACCCAATACACTAGTCATGGGTGACTCCATAGTAAGGCACGCTGACGTCCCACTCACTAGGTTGAATAAGGAGAAGGTAACGGTCAGCTGCCTATCAGGAGCCAGGATCTGCCACATAATGCACTCACTCAAGTCACTCCACAATAAGTACAAATGTGACTATGTCATTGTCCATGTTGGTGTGAATGACCTGACATATACCTCCTTGAACTACACAGAAAGAGACATGGAGGAGCTCTCAGATCATGTAGCCCAGGCAGGTATGATCCTAGCCCTGACTAGCATCCTACCATCACCCAGAATGATACCACTGTACAAGCAGAAAATGATTGACTTCAACAATTGGCTAAGTTTCTGGTGTCTTTCTAAGAGGATCCAGTATCTGACTGAGACAACATGATCACCAGACCTGTATGCTTTGCCAGAGATGGCCTGCATCTGTCACCCCTGGGATTCCAGATACTGGCCAAGGCTCTTGCCACCCCTATAGTGCCTTTTTTAGGCAATGTCCTGATGACAAAAACTACCACCGTAACAGCTACAAGCAAATGTAATCTGAGGGTTATGCTACTCAATGCTAGAAGTCTAAACCTCAAGATGCACTCACTTGAAGCACTCCTTAAATTGGAGAACATCAACATTTGTGCAGTTACAGAGACCTGGTTTAAGGCCCAAGAGAGCACCCCTGTGCTACCAGGCTATAATTCATGCCACAAATTTTGGCCCCAGAACTTGGACTGAATCCCTAAAGGAGGAGGTGTCTCCATATTCATAAGGGATGTGCACACCTCCAGACTAGTAGCCCAGCATTATGCATCAGAGATACTTCAGTTACAACTAACAATGAGTAAGATTGCAGTCCAGGTTGTAGCCTGCTATAGATCCCCAACCATGTCCCAAAAATCCCACTCCACATTCCTGAGCACCCTGGAAAATATTAAGGTTCAACCCAACACCCTTATACTGGGTGACTTCAATTACCCCTCCATCAACTGGGAAAACTAATCAAGTACCAATACACTTGCCCTATGTTTCCTAGAATTCATTAATTCCAATGCCTTGGACCAACTCCTTCGTACCCCACTAGGGGCAGCAACATCCTTGACCTTGTTATTACTAACATGGGCGACCATTGCTCTACACCATCAGTAAACTCCTCCCTGGTCAGATCTGACAACAAGCTAATCAGCATGGATATCCTCATCCTACCCACACCCCTCGAAAAGGTAACCTCAGTGAAAAACTTCTCCAAAGCAAACTCTGGCCTTCTAAAAACAGAAGTTGCTAACTTCACAACACCTATGCAAATGGAAAATGGGTGCATGACCACTGAATCATACACCTATGCACTGTACAAACACATACACAAATGCATAGAATGGGCTATACCCAATAGAACCAAGACGATCTCCTCTAAAATAAGGAAGCCAATCTGGTGATCCCCCACCATAAACAAACTCTACAACAGAAGGAAGAAATTGTTGCAGAAAAAGGTGAAGTCCCAAGACTGGAAAAACTCACTTGCTAGCCTCAACAAAAAACTGAGATCCCTCATCAAATCCTCTAAAGCTAGCTACAAAAGCAAAATTGCAGCAGACACCAAAGACAACCACAAGGCCTTCTATAGTTATGTCAAGAATCTACATGGCAATACTCAGATCTGCTCTAAGCTACAGCACAATGGTAACTCCTATAATGAGCCAACCAACATTGCAAGTATACTGGCTGACAGGTTCAGTGTAAACTTCACCCCCCTTCACCCCCTAAAGGGCCAATCATACTACTGGAGGAATGCCAAGTACCCAATATTACTGCTGCACAGGTTAAAACCACACTGTCCAAGGCCAAGAATACAGCTTCCATGGGACCTGATAATATCTTTGGCTCTGTTCTTCATGAATTACAAAGCAAACTGGCACCACACCTGTGTGTTCTGTTCAGTCAAAGCCTCACTTCAGGCTTTATCCCTATTGAATGGTGCACTGCTACGGTCATCCCACTCCACAAAGAGTGAGCAACTACAGACCTTGAGAACTACAACCCCATTAGCCTGACGAGTCCGGTGTGTAAGGCTATAGAGTGCATCATCATGGACCTTATTAATGGGGACATTGGGAATCTCCAAACTCTAGACCCCACGCAGTTTGGATTTGTGAAGGGTAGATCATGCCTGCTCAACCTGGCTGACTTCTTTGAGTCTATCACCAGAGCTGTGGATGAAGGCAAAGTAGTTCACAGAGCCTTCCTTGATTTGGCCAAAGCCTTCAATACCATTCCTCACCCAGGGATCATAGATAGACTCACTAAACTAAGCATAAACCCCTACATCACAAGGTGGACTGCAAACTGGCTTACTGATGGAATCTACGCTGTGAAAGTAGCATATTCTAAGTCTGACTACCACCCAGTCACAAGTGGTGTCCCACAGGGATCGGTCTTGGGTCCTCTTCTGTTTGGCATCTACTTCTCTGAAGTCCAGGCCAACACAAAGGGACTCTGGCTAACCAAATTTGCTGACTATTGCAAACTGGGAGCCATTATTGACTCTCCAAGCGATATAGACAGTCTACAAAAAGGCCTCACTGAGACCAGTGACTGGTGCCAGAACCATGACCTTAAGCTCAATGCCAAAAAATGCATTGTCATTCCCTTTGGGAAGAACTCAGTGCACATGAACTACCACGTCGATGGCAGTCCACTAAATGCCTAAGATGTAATAAAAGATCTGGGAACACAGGTTGATAGCAACCTCTCCTTTGACAACCACATTGCCACTGTGGTCAGAAAATCCTTCTATGTGGCACATCTCATTACTAAAGATTTTTCATCCAGGAGGAAAGAGGTTAAAGTCTCCCTCTACTCTTCCCTCATCAGACCTATTATAGAGTTCCACGCCCCATTTGGCATGTACCTCACTAGACACCTACAACAACTGGAAAGGCCACAAAAATACCTCACTAATTGGATCTTAGGACTTAAACACATGCCCTATGTGGACAGACTAAAAAAAACTCAAGCTTTACTCTCTCATATCACCTACTTAGAGGCAACTTCTGCTTGACCTACAAAGCCATGTCTGACCCAGCACTATTAGATATGCTACATAAAAAAAAAAAACAATCCCTCTGTACAACATGCTCCAGAGATCTCAACCTCATTACCACAATCAACAGAACATGCTTGAGGGACAGGTTCTTAACCCAGAGACTGCCCATGCTCTGGAACAGACTACCCGTACATGTCAGGCAGAGCACCTCACTACCCCTCTTCAAGAGAAATCTTGACGAGTGGATGGGAAATGGAAACCCCGGGGATCACTTCAGTGGCCCTGCTTGATAGGGGCACTGTAAACTAACGTCGGACAGCAGAATGCCAGGGAATGCTTTGGGCTAGGCTAGTAAAGGCTCCAGGACCATTAGCCTAGTACACACCTATGAACCTATGAACAAGGAAGCTTTATGCCAATAAATAGAAGAGATTTAGATACTGGGCCATTCAACATCATGTTGACTCTTTTCTGCCACGATTCACAGCATTATCAACTTCTTGACTATATTTTTTAGTCAAGGAGGCAGTGTTTCAACAGTTAAAATTCAGATGGCAGCAATTTCTAATTTCTATAGTGGATTTGCTGGTTCATCAGTTGCTTCCCATAAACTTTGTAAAACATTTTTGCAGGGCACACTCCTTTGGAAACCTCCATTTAAAGATCCTATTCCTCCATGGGATTTTAATCTGGTACTGCAAGCCTTGCTCTGTTCACTCGTTGAACCCGCACATGACTGTAATCTTAAATTTCTTTCTTGGAAAACATTGTTACTGTTGGCCATTACTTCTGCCAGATGAATTTCAGAAATTCAGGCCTTGTCTGTGAAGTCCCCATATCAAATTTTTCATAAAGATAGGGTTGCACTACGAACTAATGCATTCTTTTTGCCCAAAATAGTATCAGAGTCCCATATTAACCAGCCTACCAATTTACAGGTTTTCTTTCCAAATTATTCAAACAAAGGTAAATACTTACTTAATTTTACTGGATGTTCATAGGCAACTGCACGTCTATCTTCATAGAACAAAGGACATCAGAACTAAAGGTCAGTTATTTGTTTCATTTGCTTATGTGAAACTGAGTAAACCAGTGTCCAAAGTCACCCTAGCCAGATGGCTTACAGGCTGCATCACTTTTATTTACAAAAAAATTGGATACCCCTTTACCAAGCCAGATACATGCTCATTCAACTAGGTCGGTAGCGACCTCCCTCTGTTTTTCATTCCAGAGCTTCTGTGGATGAAATGTGCGCATCATTTACTTGGGCTTCCCCCTATACTTTTATCCCTCATTACAAATTGGATTTGATATCGAGAAACAGAGAATCATTTGGCTCAATGGTGCCTAGGAATATCCTTCCTTGAGTCCACCCTAGGATTTAGGTAGCTGGAGACTCTGTCCTATCAACTGAGGACAGAATGAAAATTGACATAATCAGATAAAGAAGTTATGTACTTAACATAATGTTCCATCTATGTTCATTTTCATTCAACTCCCCATGCACCAACCCCTATCCTTTTGGTTTTTCCTGGAAGAGTGAGTGGATATGAAAATTTTTATATACTCAGGAGTATTGTAATGCTCCAGATATGACCTTGTCTAGCCTTCTTTTTTCTGTATTTACATTTATGTCTATTTGTATAGGAATTTTGTCCTTATGCTATTGTCAGCCAACAAGATCTGAGGTAATTGTGTTTGGTGCATTCTGGGTAAGGGAGAAACTTGAGAGTTCTGAGTTGCCACAGGCTTTTGCAACAGTTATACCAGTTCTACTCGGTGTGGGAAATACACATGTCCAAAATATATCACTACAACGTCTTTACATCAGTAAAAAAAAAAATCAAACTCTAATGCAATATGAAAGTGAAATGCCTTTGAAACCCTACATTTTGCACTCATGTATTAAAGGCCGTATAACACTCGCCCTTTAGAAGGCTTTGTAAAATTTGCACAGCCTTACAGCAGGCTACTCTGGGACCAAATGCATGTAAAACTGCCATTCCACTTTCATGCACGTCATGTGTTTTGTTGCTAAATTTGACTAGCACAATGTCATGCTCAACAAAGGGAGTTTTGGTCATGTGAAGTTTGCAGCCATGATTGATTTTATTCTAATCTGGAGAAATGCAGTATTTGATAGCACAAAAAATGTATGTTGTTGGACATGTGTTGCATTAATCTCTCCTGAAGAGAAGCTTTATATTACACACAAGCGAAACAAAATATAAGGTAACTTGCCAGCTTGGCTCATTGTAATGGCCAAACAGACCTATTATTGGAGCCTATCAGTACAGGGTTTTATATCTTAAACAGATTGGTACCTTTTTGTTTACTTTTGGGCACAGAGTCTGGATATTCAGTTGTAAACTGTACATAAAATGTTGTTTTAAGTGCAGAAGAATGGCCGAGTTGAAATTCCTGAGGATGCTTTCCTTTTTCCACTTTAACATTTCATATGCTAAAAATTTCCTCTTTTGTGGATGTGTAAATTAGTAGTTTTATTTATTTATTTTATTTTATTTTATTTTACATTTGTTAACCGGGGGAGTCTGACTGGACAGAGGTCCATTTTCAGCGGAGGCCCGGGGAGAAAAGCTCCACATACAATAAGATACAAAATATAAATTGTTGACATGACAATAGAGCTCATATACTAGTTTAACTACACTATGAATTCACAATAGAGCTCATATACTAGTTTAGTTATGCATACACAATTTCATACATCAAATAAGATACAAACATAAATCATTGACTTGACATTAGAGGACATAAACTGTTTTAGCTATACATTCATACTTTCACACAGTCATGATGGTTGACATTATTAGCTAGTCTGTACGTTTTCTGTGGAGTCTTGGTTGAGAAACTTCACATATTAGTAATACAGAGTGTATTCTTGACATAAGAATAGCTGAAGTTTAAGTCTAGATATATGCATTCATTGTATACTTCATTCATCATTGTTGGCAATATTGGCAAGTAGCACTGCGGGAGGTTGAAAATTGCAAGAGTGAAGGAAGAGAGGAGAGGAAAGAGAGCAAGTGTTAGAGGGAGGAGTGAAAGATTTAGTTAGCTGTTCAATCGGCATTAGACTGACCTTACGATTGGGTAGGAAGAAGAAGCTGACACTAGTACAGTGAGACGATCAACCAGGGGAGAAACCCGGGCATAGCCAGTTTCCTAGATAGGTGTTGAAGAGTTTTTTTAAATTGGAGGGGGGTGGGGTTGAAGTTAATTGATTTGGGAGTGAATTCAAGATATTGGCAATGGAACAGGCAAAGAGAAATTTACTAGCTGTATTTCTGTGTTTGATGACATTGACTAGATTTTGATTATTGGATCTTAAGGTACGAGTGGAGGTGTAGGGATGAATTAATTGCTGGAGTGCTGGGATGTTTTCTGGGCGGTAGTAGATTTTGTGTGCTATTGAGAGTTGGTTGAGTAAGAGTAGTTGTGGTAACTCAAGCCAGTTGAGTTTCCTGAGGGCAGGGCAGCGATGTGATCTAAAGGATGCATCAATGGCAAATTTTGCAATCCTGTCGTAACAGGATTCCATTTTACTTAGTTCGCTGTGACGTAAGTTAGTAAATACTGGGGAGGCATAAAGCAGGATAGACAGGAGGTGTGTCCTTGCAATAGTGGCTTTGGTATGTTTGCTGAGGAACGGTGTTCCTATAAAGGAAACCCAGCTTTTTATTGACTTTTTTATTGTTTGGGCTATGTGTATGTCAAATTTCAGGTTGTTGTCAATTTCTACTCCTAGGAGTTTAGTGTGGGTGGTTGGGCTGATTATTATGTTTTCCTTTGATTTTATAGTAAAGATGCTGTTTGTAGGGGGAGATTTTCCTGGACTGAAGAGAATGAGTTTTGTCTTTTTAGGGTTTAGTATCAGTTTGATTTTAGAAAACCAGGATTTGATTTGTGAGAAGTTGTTTTTAGTTATGGTTTGGCGCTCATTTAGGGTTGAGGCAGCACATATGATAGTGGTATCATCTGTGTATTACGCAATTGAGGCTGAGAGAAAGGCTGTGGTTAGTGAAAAGAGAGATCAGTGGATCTAGGATGGACCCTTGTGGGACGTCTATTGCTACTGGTAATAGAGGGGACAGTTGACCTTGCCATAGGACTGCTTGCTGTCGATTGGATAGGTAGTTACTGAACCATGATTTGGTGGAGGGGCTTATGTTAAGGGTAGTTAGAGTATCTAGGAGCATTGAGTGGTTAGCCATATCAAAGGCTTTGGATAAGTCTTGGAATATGGAGGCTGTAAATAGACCGCTGTTTCTATGATTATTGACAATATCAGTGAAAGAGAGTAGTGCTGTTGTGGTGCTGTGGTAGGGTCTGAAGCCATGCTGTGATTTGGCTAGTAGGTCATTTTGTTGGAGGAATTTCATTAATGGAAAGAGTTGTGCATTCTCAATTATTTTAGATAGGGGAGAAAGAATAGTTATGGGTCAGTAGTTGGTCAGTTCAAGTGATTTGCCTCCTTTATGCAATGGTATGATGTGGGATATTTTCCATAAGTTGGGAACTTTACATTCTGATATTGATCTATTAATAAGGATGGAAACTGGGTAGGCTATTACTTCTGATGTCATTTGAAGGAAGTTTGCTGGCAGGTTGTCAGCTGCTAGGGTGGTTGGTTTCAGTTTTTTGAGGATTTTAGCGATTGTATTTGTAGATACTGGGTGCAGGGAGAAGTTAGAGAGGTGGTCTAGTGAGCTGGTATGGTTGGGGGTGTATGTAGATTTGGGAGCATTAGTATTATTTTGGGTGTTGGCTAGGGCTTGGACAGTTTCAGTAAAAAATTTATTAAACTGAGTGGGGATGTTATCGTGGTTAGTTGGTAATACAGGTGTGGGAGTGGAGGATTTGCCTGGGTGCAGTAAGTTGCTTATTGTAGCCCAGAATTTGTTAGGGTTATGAGCGTGTTTTTCTTGCATGGATTTATAATAGTTAGTTTTGTCCATTTTTATTTGTTTTTTTACTTTGTTCCTAAGCTCTTGATAGTTTTGTTTCAATGAAGTGGTTTTGACTTTGTGAAATTGTAACCAGGATTTGTCCCTTTCTTTCATTAATGTTTTGGTATCTTTTGTTAGCCATGGGGCATATTTGGTTTTGATTCTAATGGTTCTAGAGGGTGTGTGCTGGTTTAGAATCTTTAGGAATGTTGAATTAAAGTACTGTACAGCTTTGTCTATAGGTAGTTGTTTCAGTGGGTTCCAATTGCAGTAGTCAAGTGCATTGGTAAATTCAGTGGGTTTAAAATATCTTTTGTTCCATATTACCCTGAGTATAGGTTGATGAGTATGGTGTGGTCTATTCCTAATTATGTAGGTTGCTTGGTGGTCACTCAGACTCTCTGGAAAACAGCCTGATTGCTGTGCTTGAGTGGGGTCAGATATCAGAATCCAGTCTAGTATAGACTGGCGTTTGCTTTTCTTGTCAATTCTAGTGGGGTCAGTTATAATTTGGGAGAACTCATGAAGGTTAATGTGGGCTGTGGGGGTTTGGCTGGTGCAATCAGACCAGTCAATGTTAAAGTTGCCTAATAGTATGGTTTCTTGTGGGAGATAGGTGGACATCAAGTCTAGTAGGCTTTCTAGTTTAGTAATGTTATTGCCTGGTGGGATATAATCCCAGCAATGATTATTTGTTTGTTGGAATTAAGTTTTAATCTTGCAAGAATTAGTAGTACATCTTTAATATAATCAGAATTACATTCAATTTGATCTATATTGAGATGACTTTGAAACAGGATAGCTACACCTCCTCCTTTTTTTCCAATTCTATCTTTGCGTAGAATATTGTATCTAGGACACATAATTTCATTACTATGGTTATCTGGTTTCAGCCATGTTTCTGTTAACATGGTTATATCTGGTTTATAAAGAGCTAGGAGGGCATGAAGGTCCTGTGTTTTCTTAAGTAGGAGGAGTGATGAAGTTGGTCTTGGGTATAGAGGATTTGGTTGATTTGAGTTGGTATTGGGAGATGTTTTGGGACTTGGGTTTAGGTGAATGTCTCCACAGCAGGAGAGGTTTTGGCAAAGGTAGAGGTATAGTTTGGCCAATTTATGTAGTATTTTTGTTAGTTTTGAATAGTATTGAGGGTTGGCTTTCTGTTGACTAATGAAATATGGGTAAGAGAGAGGGTGTGATGAACAGAGGTTGTAAGGTGATATGGGACAGTTCTTTAGTTTTAACGAGTTGGTTAGCTGTTTGCCATGGTGGAGGGGGTAAAGGTGAGGTATGAGTGATAGGAGGTGAGAATTGACAACTGGAGGAGAGAGAGAGGGCAATTAATGGATAAGGTGCTAGTTTAAGTAGGTGGGTGTTATATGTGTTGAACATGTTGTGGTGCAGAGAGGTATTGGATGAGTTTGACAGGGTTATTAGTAAAGTTAGGAGTTGGTTGTAGAATAAGGGTGTGGTGTTAGGTGTGACTGCTATGAGTGAATGTGGTCACTGATTGTAATGGAGATGATGTGGGTATGGTGTATACCTATAAATGTAATGGATATGGGGGTGGGTGAGAATAGGGGTAGAGCAGGGGAGCGTAGAGAGCCCGAGCATTAGCGAGGGTGAACGGAGCGGGGCAGCACCGTCCTGTAGGTGCAGCAGAAGGTATATGAAAAAAAATAATCTGTGAGTATTTCAAGACCTTCAAGACCTTCTCTGGGTCAAGTTATTTATTAGTGTTTGTTTTAAGCATAGAATTGTCGCTTTTAATTCTATTTCTTTTTATGTTGTAAACGCAAAGTATATTTTTGATTTTATGTATTACCTTTTCACTCCATGAGCAAAAAGTTAAAATTTGTGCACACTGTGATTTCTCATCCTATTTTGTCAACACTTGAATAGTTGTCTGTTTAAACTAATTGCTGTTTTCAGCTTTTTTAGTATGGTATAGTTGGTTTTGTAATAGTTAATGTGTAATGCTTACTGTAATGTCCACAACATTTTTTTTAACTTTTCTCTTTTCTTTGTGTTTGGGAAACCTGTGAGGTAGTATCTTTAGAGACGAGTAGTGCAACTTTGCACAGCCCCCTGCAAAAGCAATGTTTTCTTAACATTGCAAGTTTTTTTCAGATTTAGATATTTTCAGTTGTTAGTTGAACTGTTTGCATCTTAACTATGGGACGATGATAGATGTTTTATCATAGCTACAAACATGCATGTTTGTGGTAAATGAATCTAGACATTTACAGTAGAGATGTTATAAAATTATGATATTAAAGAAGTAACATGAAAGTAGAGACAAAGGCCACACAAGGGTATCTTCATTGTATTTCTAGAATACTGTTAACACTAGTGTCAGCTCATTTTGCACACTTTGTCACAGCAGATTGTGCCCTTTGTCATAGGGTGCCCTTGTTTGCACTGAGTAATTAAATTGCCCACTGATAAAAGCTCTGATGGTTTTGTTTGATTTATTTATTACAATTGTGGAAACACGTGTGAATGTCTGTAATACAACTCAAACTAAGCTCATATTTTCACAATCTGTGTCAGAGTAAGGCCTTATGGCAGGTAAACCCATGTGTATTTTTGGGGAACCCCTTGAAATGCTGATCTCTCTCACGCACACAAGCTACCTAACCTTAAACTTTCCACTACACTTAGTCCCTTAACCTCTAGAAACTTCTCTGCCACACAGCAGTGCTCACAAACACTCAACTCAGTCTTTTTGTAAATCAGCTGCACTTTGTAGTAAGAGCGTGTTAGCTATGGTCTGGGTAAACTGCTTTTCTGTCCATTTCCCTGCTTGGCATATATACCCCATTTGTTTTTAGTGCTGAATTGTACAATTATTACTGGCAGATGTGACTGGAGGGGAAAGAACACAAAATAAACGTAGTCACTGAGCTCATCACTCTTCATCCTCATAGAACCGTGTCTGCTTATGGTCTCCAGACCGGTATGAGCCTAGCCAATAAGCTATATTCAGAAGTTCCTTCTAGCTTCAAGGAGAGCAATGCAAAGTAGACTGGAGGTGAATATGAGGCTGCCCATCCAGTTAATTTAGTTTCACTTTGAAAGTAGGCAAGGGTGTTCTCTGCTTGACATGTTGGGGAGGGAAGGAAATGCTGGAATGTGAATCTACCAAACCATCTTCATATCTTGTCTGTTGATGAAGGTTTGGGCCATTTAACTGGGTATTTCGGGAACCAATTTTTCAGAGGAATAGGAGATCAAGGAGGGTTGGGCCTTTCATGGCTTGAACATTTAGACAAAGATCACCACAGAGGAGTGTATGGGATTGAGTACAGAGAAATGGCTGTCAGTCTGCCAGATAACCAAGGGTGTTTGCTACTGATTGTAATTTAGGAATTTCTGAACTCATGCCGCTTGAGTGATGTTTTGAAAAGTGCATGCCAAAAGGGGCATTGTATTAAGTAATGGGCCTGGTAAGAGATGAGTTAAAGGAAATGATTTTGGGATTTAGTTGAAATGCCTTTGGCAATTAGATGATCCAGACAGAAGTATTTCTGATCTGTTGTGTAAATGTGATGGTCAAAAAATGAGTTTTCAATGAGAATCTTTAGATCCCTTATAGTTGTGTCTGGATGAGTGTGTTGTGTTATCTGTGTAGTATGATATGGAAATATATTATTTACCAAAATGCACTACACTGCATTTTAGTTTTGCTTAATTTGACAGTTTTCGTTTCACCAGTTATTAACATAGTCTAACCCATGTTGGAGCAATTTTAACATAGTAGAAGAACAAATAACACCCAGTTTTCTGCAAACTTGGATAATCATAGGGCAGAAGCATTGGCTTGAAGGTCTGAGAAATAGATGCCATATAGGGGAAGGCTGAGTACTGAATCCTGTGGTACACCTCTGGGATTTTTTTTTTTTTTTTACTTTCAGAAGTGGCACCTACAGCTCCAACCACATGGGTTTCATCAGGCAACCAGTTAGCTGTCCAACATATGGATTTATATTAAGGGTTACAAGTCTGTCAGTTACCGGATCCAGGTATATTGTGCATTTACTACATAACTGTTATTCAGTGTTTTGGTGAATTGTTTCAAAAAAATTAATGAAGTTAAGGATGCAGGAGCTACCTTTGACTGAGTCAAATAGATAAGGGTCCAAAATCAGAGATTTTCAAAGTCTGGAACATTTCACACCTTACTTAAGCTGTAGCATTAAATATGAGTTTTGAGTCAATATGAGTAGTGTCACTACTGAGTCTGTAGTTACCAGAATCTGTAGTTGGGCCGCAGTTGTGAAATAACATCACAGCAGCTGTTTTCCAGTCATCAGAAGTGTAACTTGATTAAATGGGGAAAGTAGGGGCTCAGACAGGTCTTATCTAGTACTGATAATCAGGCTACCTGGGGTTTTATCAGGATGTTTGTTTAAGGGTGGTGGTAGTTGCAGAGTTCACTGTGTTAAGAAGCCAGTTCACCCCTTCCACATGACTGTGTAGTCTACCAGAAGGTCTTCCATACTTCTCTGGGGAAGCCATGCAATCCTCGAATTCTAACATATTAAAACATCCATGTGCATTTCTCTCTGAAATACATGAAGACCCTTTACCTCTTGTATAAGCTGAAAGAAGGTTTGTATATCTTCCCCCTTAAATACTGCCAGCACATACATACTGATATAATATCCAGCATCTTTCGACTCTAGCTGATCATCTACAAGCAATGGGTTGACACACCCCAATACAAAATATACGGAATCCTCAATTAAATGTTGTCATCCACATCCATGGTAGCAGCACCTGTTAAATGACCCATCTGTATCCTCATTTGTCACATTATTACAAGTCAGGTAGTTTCATGTGGTCTGTGTTCCATCACAGAGCTGCAAGTGTACAGACAATTAACACTTCAGAGGAGAAAATCCTTTTGAGGTTTGTGGTATTTGATGCCATACAAAGAATGTGGTAGGCCTACTTCTGCTGTTACACATGCATCATTCAGTTGTTTTGTGGTGGTGGCGGGTTGCTGACTGGGTTAGTCCCACTAGGCCAGTGCCCTCTTTTCAGGGAAACACAAAGTGGTATTCATACTGGCTAAGGAAAATTTGGCCAGGCCACCAGGGAACTTCCCCTACTTTTTTCTCACTGCTGGGTGTCACCATAGGGCTGCTATAGTGGTGAGAAGAGAGATCCAATAATAAACATGGGCATTATATGTTTGTTAGATGCAAGATGCATTAGAAAAGAAATGAGAGAAGAGGAAAAACGGAGCTGAAAGGGAGAAAACATATTCTGGTCAGTATGTGGTGAAATGTGGTCAGGAATAACCATCATGATAAAAAGTGAGGAAATAAAAAATAGTGGGCATAATATTAGTTATGCCAGGAAGATTGATAGTATGTGACATAAGAAAAGGAGAAAGAATAGTAAGATTGTGTGTTCTTTATTCATATGCAAATATGACTGAGAGAAAAAGTTTGAGGAGATGAAATAAATTATGAATGTCATTTAGGAGAGTGTAATTGTAATTTAGGGAAGGAAAAATGAAAAATAACTCAGGGTATTAAAGTTATGAAAAGTTATTAAATGTGGCGAGTCAGTATTAGGAAACAAAGAAATTGAAATGGTCAAAGAGGGATGTTTAAAACAGAAGTAGAAATAGGCTTTTTATATTCAAAAGATGAAAGAAAGAAATGGAGGTGTAAAAACTGGAGAATTTTCTGATTATGGCAATAATAAAAATGTAAAAAAATAGTAAACACTAGACTTTGATTACATTTAGAAAGAGACTGATCGTGGTATGAGCATATGACTGTGAGACAATATAATGGAAACTGGAAATATTGTAGGTGTACAAGAAAGAATGGAAATGTTTAAATATTGTCAGAAAATAAAAATGCAAACATATTGAGCATGTTTAAAACTGAGGTAGAAAAATGAAGTAAAGGGAAAATGAATTGGAGAATTAAGCGGAAAAAAAAGGAAAAAGTTATTTAAACAATGTTTTAAGGGTTAAAAAGGAAGAGGTGTTTCTATGGTTGGGAAAACAGGTTACGGTGAGAGAAGAAACAATGGATGTAATGTATGATGATGAAGTGGGTATTGTATGCACACAGGAAATCATGAAAATTGTTGAAAATTTTGCTCATGAGGTGTATAAAGAGGATGTATGGACAGTTAAGAAAGCAATAGACATTATGAGAATTACAAAAGGGAGTAATACAAAAGAATTACAAGAACTTATAAGGGAAGGAGAGGAAAATCTGCACCAAGTTTGGATGGGCTAGGATAAAGATATGAATAAAGATAAGAGTGTATTTTTTTTTTTGCCATGAAGTAAATGAATGGCTAATAGGATAAAAGAAAAACTATAGCGGTGTGATAAAATGTATATATAAGAAAGATGAGAAAAAAGATATAAAGAACTAGAGACAGTAACCGTAGGAAATACAGATTACAAAATAGTCATGAGAATAATGCAAAAAAGAATGCAGAAGGTGTTAAGTACTAGATGATGATGATGATGTGTTTGGGATAAAAGGCAGAGATGTAAAAGATGTTTAATGGGTGACTTTAAAAATGTGATACTGGAAGATACCCAGTTCAAGTGCCACTTGGACAATTATATGGGAAATCTGAAATTCATCCCTGTTTTGGCACCTATGCCTTTCATGGACACAGGTAACCTGTAAATGATTAATCTCCCAGGCCCTTGCTTGCACTTATAAAAAGTATCTGAACTTGTTAAAGATTTGGGATGCATGGCTTGGCTTAAAAAGGCCCTTGTGGTCATTAGCCTAGTAAACACCTTTGAATTTATGAACCTATGTTGGCATCCAGTGTCATGCATCCCAGTATTTTTTCTACACGGTGTCTGCCACCTGCTGACAACTTCAGTGAGGCTGTGCACTTCATGTGTTCAGTGAGGTATTTTCTGCCTAGCTTCAATGCCCATTGAACTCACATTGGTTGACAGTCACTGTGCTACTGTCATATATACCAGTGACATAGTACCTCCCATTACAACCCACCCTGTAGCACACATACTTCTGTACTAATTGTATCTCAGGACTGTATATTACTTTTGTGTAGTTATTGTGCAGATGACTGCATTTTACAACTTCCAGGACCTCTGCTGAAAACTGGTAGCACAACCTAGTGTTTATTACTTTTGTTTTTCTCTTTATTACTATTAGTTTCTTATTTTTATTATTTTCCATTTGTTGTTTTGCTCCTCTCCATTTATGTTAATATTTTATGTAGTATAAGCTGCAGAGCTGAATATGGTCTGACAACATCACCGTGTACCTACCATGTCATCACCTATTAGGTCACCAGTGCTCTCCAGTGCAGCCTGTCTGCAGGGTACTGAAGGTCATCCTGTAAGGGTTGATATGGAGGATGTGCTAGTGGACTATGGTGCTTTTTCTACTGTGAAGATGTAGAATCCCCATTGGGAAGCATCACCAGAGGGCCAGGCTGGATCACCCAATGGGAGGTGGAAGGACTAATGATGGCTGTGATAGACCAGTGGCTGGATACCCAGTCAGACACCCTGGAATGAATCCTTGTGTGACTCACAAAGTTGCACAGCTGCATGGCCCCAATCGTCAGGCCAGAAGTGCCCGGGCCCAGTCACAAGGTTAGTCATGGAGGTGGCTGACTTCTAGCAGGGTACACTACTGTGCAACTTGGCAGTCAGTAGTCCACACTATAGCCTATGCTTCATCACCCTCTGTGTGTGCCAGTTCCCTTCCCAGTTTATTGTTCATCCTCCTCACTTTATCTGTTTCTGCCTCTCCTTTGTGGACCCTCCATTTATTTTAGCACCTACTGTCTGTTTTTGTCTGTCTTTTCTGCCAGTTTATCTGCCCCTGCTGCTATCCCTAGATGCTCCTTCCTACCTATAGCCTCCTCATGCTACATTCCTCTGTGACCCTTCTTAAAAATGCAAATAATAGGCACCTGTCCTGAAAAACATATATCCTTCCTTCCCCTCCATGCACCACTCTTCTGTTCTCCTTGTCCTTCTCTTTGTTCCTCTGTTTGCTCTTCCCCCTTTCTAACTGTCCTATCTACCCATGTCCTTTTCATTTACAATATGGATATAGTAAGGACTTTAATGTATAGCCCTTGTCTAGACTCTTAGCTGAGCCCCACAGCAGCATATCAATGCACATCTGGACTTGCATCATCATGGGTGTGATAATGTGAGGTATTGCCAGCTATGGTGGGAGAAGTAGGGCAGTGGCTGTGTAACATATGCCAGCAAAGCTAGCTGGAGTTTTGTAAAGAATTATATCATTTGTATATCTAGCTGATTTGTACAGGTGCTTGTGTTGACAATGCATTTGTAAAGTTGCTTGTGTTAAAAATGTACCAACAGTAGCTACTGCTGGACAGAAAAAGAAATACACCTGTATGTCAAACTGTATTATAACTGTTGAAATTAATATTGTAACAGAGTATACCAAAAGAAAAGAGGTTAATCTCAGTCCAGCTAACTTTGAAAAATTGTCAGAAATTAAATTACCGGTAGGCCATAAAGATTGTATCTTATAGTTCTAACTGCAGCCAGAGACAAAATGTTTGTGAAAACAAGTACAAGGAATCCTTCTGTATTGTGCTAAGCAGTGAACTAATTGCTAACCTGGAAGGGTGGAAGTGTTGAAATGGTTTTATGACTTCCAGATGCTATAACACATTTTAGCAAAGCTCTATCTGTATGTATGGTAACACATATGTGCGAGATTCTGATTCAGTTTCTAGTAAAGGGGGTTAGTATGGAAACCAGAAGTCAGATGACCAGATGTATGTGATGTCATTCTGTAATCTAGCACTGAAATGATGTTTTGAATACTAGATGAGACAGAAGTTTATTTTTGAAACCTGACATAAAAGGATCACTCACTTCATCTTGCCTTGCTTTAGTAAGTAACCAGGAGATAATAATTCTTTAGATCAGTCAGGAAAATATAGTAAGATTAGTTAAGTACTATTTTTCTGTATCTGTGTGAATCTATTCATCTGTGTTATTTTAATATTTCCTGTGCATGAAACTCTGGTGTTTATTGTAAATAGATATTTAGTATTTTCATGTTCTTTTATTATTTATTATTAAATATATTAAACCTTTCATAGTGGCTGGTCTTTTAGAGAATATTTTTACCTTTGAGAGTACTCATATTTATTTGGTGACACTATGTCCTCTCCTGAAAGCCTTGCTATTTGGTCAGCATTACCATTAGTATTATATTAATTTCACTCAGTATCATTGGGTACCCTTGTAAGAGCCTTAGAGTAGTTGGCTTTGGAGTGTCTGGTGGCAGTAACTACCATATAGTCTGGGCAAAGGGTAGCAAAGTGAGTAAATCTGTGCCAGCCTTTCCCGGGTGTTTGTGTGTGTGTGTGCGTGTGTGTGTGTGTGTGTGTGTGTGTGTGTGTGTGTGTGTGTGAGTACAAATCAAATCTCAGAGTGTGGCCATCAGCTGCTTGGAGCAAGGACACAGAGCACTGGTTTCACAGAGAGGGCAGTGGAGGACTTAGCTTGGACACTCGACTCAACTCTACAGCAGTGCCAGTGAGGAGTTTTACTGGGGGGCCTGGGGAGAGAGAGAGAGAGAAACCTAGACCCTGGACTGAGTGTGCTCCCTGTGTGCTCTTAAGGGAAATCGTGCTTGGTTCAGAGAGCTGCATCTGGAAATATTGTGTGTATTTATCTTTCTTCCAATCGAATGTCCCTCTCCATTGTCAGTGATGGGGATTCAGGCTCCTTGATTACTGGCCAAGCGGGGGGGACATCACAATGGGTATGTTAAATGCATGTTACCGGTCCTAAGTAAGCATGAGAGCTGACATAGTGCAGCCCAGTCTTTATACAGTTCATGTGCTTTTCACCAGCAAATTGCCTAGTTATGCAGCCCTATCCCCCTGTATATCAACACATCCATTCCTACTGCATACTTAATCTCTGTCTGGCAACACTGTACAACTTTAACTGCAATATTTTTTTCAGTATATGGCTATTATGATTTTTCTGAATCCTAGCCTTGCTGTGAAGTATGATTTCATAAATCAGGTGTAAAAAACTTTTTTTTTTCTTTCCCATGAACCTTGCCTAATTACGCCTCTACCTGCACTCAGCTGGTTATTCCAGGCATATAGAAGCTGGGTATTACTGGGCTACACAAAAGCGCTGCTGCCCATTTATTCCTGCCTAGGTACCCAGAAATACAGATTTACTCCCCATTCCCAAATGAGAGCTGGATGGCAGGGTGCAAACCAGCTTGCTGGTCCTGGGAGGGCATACCTTCTCCCTCTGAAATAAGCCCTTCCCCCACAGCATCTTATCCAAGCTCCACAGTGACTGTCTCCCAAGGGGAAGCATGCCTCCCAGGGCCAATTCAGCCTCAGCTACATAGTGTGAATGCACTACTGACAGTATAGTCCCAGCAAGCTCAAACTCATATTAGGTATCACTTATGTGGTCTACCCCTTAGCATTAGTGAGGGTTTCATCACCCAGATGTTCATTGCCTTCCTCCTCAGTCAGCTCCTACAGGACCCAAGCCACTATTCGAACTTGGGTAGTCTGCATCTTACTCAGGGTTCTGGCTCTCTGTGGCACAGCGCTGGGCAAAAAAATGAAATTTAATCTAAGTCAGAAAATTAGCTACCACATTTAAAAGGCATTATGATGAAACAGCTGTTTTGCAGGTGCTGGCCCAGAATATTGAAAACTGCCAGGGTTACAAGGAAGAGATTACCATAATAAACAGTGCCATATCACTGTGAGTTTTCTGCTTTGATTCTGGAGCAACATAGTACTTTCATGAAGCTACCTAATAAATGTAAACAGCAAGTGTATTTGGTAAAGTAAATGCATTTCCAAATTAAGGGCATATCTTGTAGGTGCATAACCTAATAATATACTATTGATACTAATAAATACATGGAGCTGTATCTATAATATATGCATTCGTTACTTATTGTTTCAGTCTATACTATGTCTCTGCCAATTGAGAAGTATATGTGTACATAGTCATATTAACATTTAGCCTGCATATCCTTCATTGCCTCTTTATTTGTTTTTTATCTAGAAGAAAAAATAAAACAGACAAGCATTACCGGTAGACTCATTATTTAACATTATACATTATATAATACCTTTACCAGATATGCAGACTCAGTGAGGTTGGAATTATTATGCGTGTATCAATAGTCTTGAACGTCCAGATAATTATACTAAATAATTTAGTATACTTCTGCTTTTAAAAAAACAGTATAGCAAGTTACTGTCTCTAAGCCATCCTTTTACACTTAGTCATACATATACAACAACAATGGCTCACTCCTGGTTTCTCACTGCATAGCAGCATTATTCATAGATAACTGCACAACAGTTGAAGTGGAATACATGTCCTATACATCCATGGCTATTAGCTCATCAGACTTTTCATACAGCACACACAGCAAAAGGAAGTCATACGGAACAAAGAATCATTTGTCGTTAAATAAAGTCATAATGAAGAACTGTTAAAAGGGGAAGAATCTAAGTATGGCATAGATAGATTACAAAAATGCATTTGACAGCATCCCACACACACAGATAAAACAGTACTTACAAATGCTTAAGATGCACCCTACACTGATCGATTACATTACAGTGATCGTGAAGTAGTGGCAGACCACTTTGCAGTTAAGCCATGATAAAAGGCAAATTATTATTCCAGGGATAAAAATTCAAAGGGGATACTCCAGAGTGACTCTTTGTCACCGCTGCTCTTTTGTTTCGTCCTTAACCCATTAAGCTGTCTATTTAACAGGTTAGGTCATGGCTATAATTTGGCTCCCAGAAAATGACAGTGTAAAGACTTCTCATCTTCTTTTTGTTGATGATTTAAAACTATAGTTTATCAGATGAGGAATTGAAAGCACAACTACAAGTGGTCAAAACTTTCTCAGATGATATAAGAATGCCATTTGGTCTTAACAAATGTACAGAAGCAACATTTACAGCAGGAAAGTTGTAGCACCAAGAAAATATCAGTCTAGGACAGGAATGTGATATTAAAGAATTTGAGAAGAGGGAGTGTATAAATAGTATTTGGGAAATAATGAAGGATAAACAATAAAACATGAACAAATGCAAATAAAACTTAGTAAAGAATACTTTAGAAGACTAAAATTAATACTGAAAACACTTCTGACATCTAGGAACAAAGACCAGCCTATAAACCAGTCCTGTCCTAACTTTACAGTTTTGGAGTGACTGACTGGCCCCAGAAGGTTACATGTACAGATCTGCAGTCATGGGATTGCATACATATCTGTGGATCCTTCAGATAGAAACATAGTGAAATTTTTTAAATTTGAAGAGTGAAAGTCTAAGATGACATTTTTTCTTAGCTTAGCAGAAGTATTTTGGTGTGAAGTGGGAATGAAAATCAAACCATTAGTTGACAAAAAACAGACAACTGAATGTGCTAAAAAACAAAAGAAAGAATATACAGATAAGGATCAGATGAGAAGGGAAAAAATGTGGAAAATCCATAAACATAGTTGCAAGTACAGAGATCTGGAACACAGCCCAGTGTTGGCCTAAACCTGACACAGGAATGGTTATGCAGAGGTGAACTGAAACCATAATGGCGACCACAATAGTGGGCTACATGCACATTAGTTTACAAAATAGAATGAAAAAGTAGGAGAAACCGACAAATACAGGTTTTATAAAAAATAACTGGTAACAGTCATAAATCTTGTTGCTGGGTGTGATACACTCATGCCAGAAAGGCACAATAATGAGGCAAAACTGCTGCACTGGGGATTGTGAAAACATTACAATATAGAAGTAGCTGAGAAGCAAACATGAACCACAAAGAACGATTTAAGAAGAAAAACGAAAAAAGAAGTACATCACATGGGATCATCTGTTACCAACTGTTCAAAAAATAGATGTTAGAAAAACAAATATAGCAGGCCATGAAAAAAGACCAAAGTAGCAGTGATCATTGAAACTGCTGCAACCATTGATTACAGTGTCTTACATACAGAGAGGGCACAAAGTCATAAAACATTAAGATTTGCAGGCAGAAACGAGAGCAATGTGGAAGAAACATACTCAGACATTTCCAAAAGTAGTAGGAGCAATGGGTCTAATAAAGGAATTTATAATCGTACTTAGATATGCAACCAATGCACGTAACTTGTATGAATTACAGAAGGAGGCAATTCTGGAAACATTGCAGGTGCTGAGAAGGGCACTCTTGGCTAACAACAAAGACGGAAACAATACTATTTTCATGAATTCTAATTGTATCCTGATTTCGGAATGTGGTCCACTCCTGTCATGGTATTAGAAAACAAAAAGACTTGGAGAAATTAAACTGAGAACAGCCATGACAGTCTATCAATCTATCACAATTACTATGCTGCTTTATTTCCATGTACTTATCACACACACACATATATATATATATATATATATATATATATATATATGTATATATATATATATATATATATATATATATATATATGTCTATATATATGTATATGTATATATATATATATATATATATATATATATATATATGTGTGTGTGTGTATATTTGTTTGTGTCTTTCGGCTTTTCGCGGTTAGGGGTCGCCACAGCGGAACTCCGGTCCGCTAATGATTGGCAGTAGATTTTTACGTATTGGCTTGCCAGGCCTAATGCACAACCTTCAATGAAGGAACGCCCATTCACTCATGTCGCTACACAGAAGACGCTCTAACTGAGAATCGGACGGGCAACGTCTAACTGTGAGGCGACAACGCTACCGCATATATATCACCTCACAGCAAGAGGTTCTCCGGTTCGAACCTTGGCTGGGGTGCCTTCTGTGCGGAGTCTGCATGTCCTCCCTGTGGTCGCGTGGGTTTCCTCCCACATCCCAAAGACAAGCTGTAGGTGGATTGGACACTCTAAATTGGCCTTAGTTGTGAGTGTGTGCATGTGTGTGCCTTCTGTGGAAGGTTGGACGTCGGGTTGGCAACTTGACACTGTAAAACTCCACTGCAAATCATGAGCAGATAGGTGATCCGCTGTGGCGACCCCTAACCAGGAAAAGCCGAAAGAAGAAGATATATAGATATATACATACACATATATATATATATATATATATATGTATATATATATATATATATATATATATATATATATATATATATATATATATATATACGTATTATTCACACACACACACACACACACACATATATATATATATATATATATATATATATATATATACATATACATATATATACATATACATATATATATATATATATATATATATATATATATATATATATATATATATATATATGGGTCTACCTGACATGGTCGACAGTTCATATGGTCGACAGTTTATTTGGTCAACAGTTCATTTGATCGACAAGCATTTTAGGTAGGGGGCTTCGCCCCCCCACACCCCCCAATGTGGGGGGCTGTGCCCCCCCCCCAACTATATATATCAACTCCAGGGTTGCACAACATTGGGGAAGGGGGCAAATCTGCTTGTCGACCAAATGAACTGTCGACCAAATGAGTGTCGATTATATGAACTGTCGGCCATGTGAAGGGGACCCATATATATATATATATATATATATGTGTGTGTGTGTGTGTGTGTGTGTGTATAAATACGAACGTATATACATATATATATATATATATATATATATATATATAAGATCGCTCTACAGAGGGGAAAAGGGAATATTCCTTTATCTTCACTGTACTGCGATATATATATATATATATATATATATATATATATATATATATAGGTCTGCTTTGACCTATCAAAATTAGAGTTTACAGAACTGCAATTTCACGAGTCCGTTTTCAAGAAAGTGCATTTATTCAAAAATGCAGTTTCGCAAAAATCACTGTAGCAAAACAAAAAACAAATACACTAAACAAATATAAGCAAGGGTCAAGCGCCCCTGCATCCCACATGTAGGGGGCTTTACCCCCACACCCCTGCTACTTATATATACTAACTCCAAGATCGCTCTACAGAGGAGAAAAGGGAATATTCCCTTATCTTCACTGTACTGCGATCTACACCAACAAGCTATCCTCCCACATGCCACTAAAAAACATTATACCTGCACCACCACGGGCTCCCGGAACCGGCGACTTCACTTTGATTTTCACAAAAGTACATTTTAGAATAAAATGCACTTTCACGAAAACGGACTTGTGAAATTGCAGTTCAGTGAACTGTAATTTTGATGGGTGAAAGTAGACATATATATATATATATATATATATATATATATATATATATATATATATATATATATGGGTCTACTTTGTTTCATTGAAAGCTCCTTTCACTGAATTTGAATTCACCCTGACCAAATCGCTGAAAGCTCGATCTCATTTCACTGAAGTGAAGTACTGGCATTGTGTAACGTACTGTAAGGCAAGTAAAAGGTATATGCCTTTTCCCCACTGTAGTGCGATCCTTGGTTTAGTATATATAGTTGGGGGGCACAGCCCCCCACCTAGTTTGGTTTTATATTATATTACATTTAACCCAAAGTTTCAAACAATACATTTTAAACCATAGACATGCATACTTACAACACCAATGGTTAAATCTTTCCAGAAGACAATATATACTCAAACTAAATGGGGGGGGGGGGGCTATGCCTCTCACACTGGCCTAATGATATATACTAAATCCAGGATCGCACTACAGTGGGGAAAAGGGCATATACCTTTTACTTGCCTTACAGTACACTACACAGTGCCAGTACTTCACTTCAGTGAAATGAGTTTTCACTAATTTGAGCTTTCAGCGATTTGGTCAGGGTGAATTGAAATTCAGTGAAATGAGCTTTCAATGAAACAGAAATGCAGAATAAGAAACACAAGTGAACCAGAACAAAACGGCTACTTCAATTCTATTTCCACAGAGGCAAACTCAGTCCAGAATAAAACAACTTCTTCTTTATTCCATAAAATATAGAACCACGAAATGAGCGCTTTCACGTATCTAAAATACGCTTCATCAGATTTCAATATACAATGTAGCAGCTCAGTTTATATAGTGTATGCATTCATCTAATTAATATAATTAAATTGCTAATTGGAAACAGCTGTCTCTGTTGAGCAGCGTAATTATTCCTTAAAGTTGCAATAGCACTATGTTTAGTTTAATATACCCTGTGATCTACTTTACAATGTTATATATATGTATGCATGACATATACTTGGGTATACATATTAAACATAAATAATGTTTAGTTAAAATGCAGAATGCAAAATACATATATGAATAAACATCAAAATGAACAAAGAAAATAAACAAAGAAAAATAGAAATAAAAATAACATGGTCTAGCTATGAACATATATATTAATAAATCTCAAATCACTTCCCTTTATATCTAACACTTATTCAAGTCATATATCTTATTAACTACCTCTTCATTCTGTCTAATTCTCTCATATTATATGTAATCAAAATATATACATTTATTAATTACCATTTCTGAACGAAATGAAGAATAGTGATATATCAATAAATATCAATAAATATATAAATATAGTGTGAATACCTGTATATGCATGCTAAGGTATGCATATATCTATGTACCTGCATGTATAACGAATAAGATATATGGTATGTATTTTATATATATATATGCAAAAATCTCCATATAGCCATATATCCACATATTTAAACAAATAAAGTGCATGGTGCAAATCTTGTAAACATATGTTAATCCCTAACTAACATATATATCGAGTCATATTGACCAATCTGTAGATATGGCTCGATATATATTAAGCAGCACATAAATATGTAAACAACTAAACACATGTAAACACATAAAGTGCATCGTGCAGATCTTATAAACATATATTCATCCCTGTCTAACATATATATATCAATTCATAAGTGCTAAGAGGCATATATATTTAAATACATTAGAAAAAACTGCATATAAATAGATATATATATAAAAATGCAAATATAAATCTAGATGAATATATAACACATTCAATTATCGTTACTAACTTGAACAATCATAAAGTGCTAGGTGCTAAGTATATATGAGCTAAACCATTATTGCTGGTACTATACCATATCGATATATATATATACAATCCATATAAACCAACATATAACAGTATATAAAAAAAGAAATATACTTATAGATGTATAAAACCATGTGTATATATAGAAAGAATCAATAAATATATATATATATATTAAAAAGCTGTATAATTATTATGTCAAAAGCATATAATGTATATATTAACCTAAATCTGTATTGAATTGTGCAAAATATCTAATTTGTGTTTGTTATACCACAAACACTACAGTGTTTATTGTAAATACAATTCATTTGATGCCACCCTAAAGCTCATAGAAGAATATGCAAGTGTGATTATTCGCCCATATCCATAGAATGATGAATCTCCTACAAATCATCATGTATAATCTACATGGACCAACAATATAAACCAATGTATCTTTTCATGCTAAACTTATCGTAGCATGGGTGCCATGGGAACATACTGGTTTAGCCCAGGTGGATGATGTGCTCTCATCCTTAAAATCCAGTATAGTTCCTTTTGTTCCAGGATATTTACCATCTCGCCTCCATTCCTATCTTTTTCAATTACTTGTAATATCCTGAACCTAAAGCTATGTGATGCATGTTGCTTTATATGCTTAGCCAATGCATTGGTTTCATTATTTTTCTTTATGTCATATATGTGATTGTAGATTCTTTTCCTAAATTCTCTTTTTGTGAGTCCTATGTAGAATGCTGTACAATTTTCACATGTTGCTAAATATATAACATTACAAGTATTGCAAGAGGCATAAAAATGGGGTTTGAATTCATATTTCAGAGTTGGATGCACAAACTCTTGAACCCTTGTAATGAACTGACACATGTTACATCTGTTGCATGCAAATGTTCCTTTATTATCCAATTCTGGAGCTAAATGCATCCCTTTCTTATATGTCTTACATAACAACCTTTTCAGGTTTTTGTTATTTCTGTAGATGAATCTTGGTGTTTCTCCTGTTAATTTCATTGTCTTCTCATCTACAGTCAATACCGGCCAATGTTGTTCTATAATTTGTGTAATTCTCTTGTTATCATTAGTGTATGTGGTCAAGAACTGTATCCTTTCTTGAAATTTAGAATTAAATCTTCTCCTACTATTGTTGTAGAATCTCCACCCACTTCTCTCCAATGATGGCCTATCCATATTCCTAAGTACTTGATCTTTAATCTCCCTCACCATTTTCTTATCATAACCCCTCTGCAGGAAAAGTTGTTCCATTACATCTGCCTCTATCCTGAGATCTGTTGGTTTTTTACACAGTTTATTGAGTCTTGTAAACTGACTTTTCACTATGCCTTTAAAGACATGCCTGGGGTGCATGCTATCATAACTCAGCAAAGCGTTTTTCCAGCAGCTCTTTCTATGGATTCTAGATATAATTTTCCCCTCTTCCATCTTTAAATTGAGATCCAAAAAATTAATTTCTGTGGACGAGGCTTCCATAGTGAACCTAAGAAAGCTTGTGGTGCTTTCCATATGCTGTAACAAACTGGAAAACTGCTCCCTTTTACCCTCCCATATAATTATGATGTCATCTACAAATCTTGAATATAAGACAACATTCTTGAACATGGGATGATTAAACAAATGTTCTCTCTCCCACCAATTCACCACCAAGTTAGCGTAGGTGTTAGCGCAGGGTGTGCCCATGGCAACACCCCACTTCTGAAGATATATATGGTTCGAAAATGAAAAGACATTATTAGAAAGAACCATGTCCAACAGCTGACACATTAATATGTTCTTGTTTCTACTAATTTCAGGATAGAATTGCAGTAACTCCCTAACGCTTTGTATTCCTTGATCGCTGGGGATACATGTGAAGAGATTTTTAATATCTAGAGTAATGAACATGTGGACCCCAGGAATTAATTTTACAGCAAGATTATCCAACATTTCCAATAGCTGATAGCTATCTCTTAATATGGTAGGGATTTGGTTCATGATGGGCCTCAAACTTTTTTCTAAAAAAATAGAGATATTTTTCGTGGCCCATCCTTCACCATCTACTATGGGCCTGAGAGGAGGTGGAGATACACCTTTATGCATTTTGGGTAGTGCTTTTATATGTGGTATCTGTGGAGATCCTATACTAAAGTAGTTGTATAATTCCTTACTGATTTGGCGGCACATCAGCATATCATATATTTCATCTTTAATTCTGCTTAATATTCCATTTAATGATGTGTGAGAAATTTCAATATATGTATCTTGATCACTTAACATCAACAACATGGATGCATTATATTGCTCAGTGTCTAGTATTACTATGCCTCCCCCTTTATCAGCAGGTCTAAAGATAATCGAGGGTTCTTTTATCAATTCTTGTAATGATAATCTCTCATCTGTTTTCATATTAAAATACATGCATTTCCTATTACCCTGGTAGAAATAATCATAGAGACTCTTTTCACACAATTTGACAAAACATTCTACATGACTTGGCAATGGTGGGCAATACATACTTTTCTTTCTATAACGTGGCATCATTCCTGTTTAATTGATTGCTATTTCCTTCGCTGTAGAACATCAATTTCAACGCTATTTTATGGCTAAAAACTCTAATATCTATCAAAATATCTTGGAGGTAGCTAGCTTGGGAAGGCACAAAAGATAAGCCTCTATTGAGGAGGCTTATATCAGAATTACTCAAAACATAGCTAGACAAATTAAAAAATAACAATGAAGAAGAAGAAGAAAAGTCATTTACTGCCTCTGTCGTCGCCGTTGTTGTCCATTCTCTTCCGAGTGGGTTCTTTTCCTTTTCTCCCAGCTTCTGGACCGTTCTCTGAATGTCGCTGGTTTCCTGATGGAATAGGGTAAAAAAAGGGGGGCCACTGCGTGTCGCTTCAAAATAGCCCCAGTGCTGGTGGTATTCAAATCTTGTTTCTCTTTATCTGCCTCTTGGTTCGGCAAAGGAGTAGAGGCAGAAACCTGCAGCACCAAATCCATTGCTTCCGGCGGGGTGACAAAGGCACTATCTGAATTCCTGGTGTCTTCAACCTGAATCAACGTGGTATTTTGTAGCCTAGTCTCTCGTGTATCAGCGTTCTTGTTGTTAGACGTAGGCTCTCTTTCATTCTGCTTGCCCACATCTTCCTGGTTCGTACGACGTGGCCAGATGAACACGTGACCCTCTTCAAAATCTGAATGGTCACGCTGTAGTTTACGTTGCTTAATTAATTGCAGTCTATTGCTATAGGCTTCAATTTGAATATACAAAGCATCTAATTTACCCATGCAGAATTCATTGTTAAATGTCTCACAAATTTCATGATTGATCTTGTTCGCATTAGATATCAGTTCCTGCTCAATGGGCATAAAGTGTTCTATTAATAGCTGCATATACTGCCGGCTTGTATTCAAATTAATTTCCTGCCATTTTCTTAACAGTTCTGGCTGACTGTCGCCATAGGTTGGCATACAAAGAACTCTCATACCTCTCGGTATGATATTAAAATGCAATGACGCTTCAAGATGCTTGCATTGCCAGTTATAACGTTGCACTTTATACAAGGTATTCTCTAGTTGTTTGTATAGCGTATTAAACAAGTCCATATTGCAGTTACCTTGCTCCATATGGGACGTTGATACTCTCCCAAAATCCAGACTCAAAAGAGGGTTCAAGCCACTATTAACAATGTTAGACCACCTTTTGGCACCTGCCCTCGACTCCGGATTATAGTCTAATTCAATGTTCGAATGAGCCATTATGTCAGGTAGAGCGGTTAGAAAATATGCAGCAAAAAAACACAAAAAACGTTCACCTGAATCCGGAACACTTGTCACGAACCAAGAAATGCAGAATAAGAAACACAAGTGAACCAGAACAAAACGGCTACTTCAATTCTATTTCCACAGAGGCAAACTCAGTCCAGAATGAAACGGGCATATACCTTTTACTTGCCTTACAGTACACTACACAGTGCCAGTACTTCACTTCAGTGAAATGAGTTTTCACTAATTTGAGCTTTCAGCGATTTGGTCAGGGTGAATTGAAATTCAGTGAAATGAGCTTTCAATGAAACAAAGTAGACCTAAATATATATATATATATATATATATATATATATATATATATATATATATAAAATCGTGTAAGAGGCAAATGGTCTGCAGCCATTATGAATACCCTTTTTCATGGGCTCTAGATGTTTAGCAGTGATTGCTGAATGGAAACCATATAATCCTTTTTCCATATAAGTACGCATTAATTTTTTTTTTATTGCTAGACCAGGCTAAAGGCTTTTATATCTTTCTGGGCTAGGTATATTTAGCTGTAAAGAGTGACCTTGAAGCAAATGCTTTGGGTCTCCCTGTGCTATAAACCTGTGTGACAGAACAGTGCTAGTAACACAACGTGATGCACCCCACTGCAGTCTAATAGACAAACATGGACCAGACATGTTAAGCTCCATGGATGACATCAGCTAGGATACATAATGAGGCCTCGATATGCCTTTAACATAGCCTTCATCATTTCATATGACTTGTACAGCCTATTTCTGTTGACTATATGACTGGAATACATTTTTTTCATGTTTGAGCATTTGATAAATGCCTTTGTTTACTTGAAGCCTACATTAATACTATTTTAGCTTGTTTATGACTATGTAGATTATTGAGATATTTTAAGTTATTCTTATTTATCCATTAGGAATTCATTGAAGTACCTAGTCCACTGTATGTTGTTAAATGACAGATACAGATGTCACTCTGAAAATCACTAGATTATTCTATAACCAATCTTTACACATATCATTTATTTGTTTATTTATTTAATTTATTTTATTTGTCATTATTGAAAGATTCTCCCATTTCAATTTATGTTTATGCCTGGACTTGATTACATTTTGTGATTTGCACTCCATATAGGGGATGTGAAGGCATTTTGAGTTATTGTTGGGTGAAACTGCACAGCCCTTAGTACTTTGTTACTCTAAAGTTTCTGCACTTATGACCATTCTCTTGTATACCTTTTTAAGAAATGTCTCTATGGGTATAGTCATGTCTGCATCTTCCTTTTGAAAATACTACAGCACCTTCTTCCTAACATAGTTCACATTCCGCCTCATTAAAAAAAATAGTCCATTGCCTCAAAGAATTTGGGGCTAGCGTGCTGCTCAAGGTCATTCTTTGCCTTGGATTCTTGAGTTCTCAATAATGGTACATGCTAAAACAACTAGCTCATTGATAGATATTCACCAAAACAAACATAACTAATTTAAAAATGACAAGATAATTTAAATTGCTTTAGTGGGGGGGGGGGTATTTCTTCTTACACTCTTCATATCCCAGTGACATAAATATGCTAACTATTAAATTGTGTAGGTAGGGAAAAACATTTAAACAAAGCCAAATAGTCTTTTGCCTCAAAAGTTATTTGGCTATGGAGTTTTTATTTAACTTGTAATGCTCAAAGCTGACCAAACACCACCTCACAACAAACTTGAAAAGGCACATGCGCCCCCCCCCTCTTCAAAATAGGTAGTCACTTTCCATGTATCCCCCTCTGGCATTAAATTTGAATTAAAATGATGGCACAAATACCCACATTCATATTTCAAGCTGCTGCAGTCATATTCATATACAGCAGGCCTACTCACCTCCTACCCACAAAAGGACCCCCCTTCTGTGTACTGTTCTGTTGTCAGACAGGGACAAAACTAAAGAAGCAAACTGAACATATTTCCTGTCAGACATATATAAACAGCATGTATATCACTCTCACCCAAAAGAGTTACCTATATTTGCATCACATTTGATTGTGGGGAAAATGAAAAAAAAAATAATTACAGAAATGTTAACAACCTGTTACATCTAGAGATACTGCAGTGCTCTTATACAAACTATACTGACCTTCCATGCACCTGTCTGAAGTTTGTGAGAAAAGTTAAAGAAATAATGACCACACTGTCCCCAGCACAATGCAAGATACGTAAAAAACTAACTAAGTCCCAAAAAAGATCCACAAAACAACAGAAGTAGAAGGAGGATGACCAAATAATCCACTGGTAACTTCCAAAAGTACTTTATTCAAACACAAGAAACTCAGACGAATGTGAAATCCATCAAACGCTTTCGCCTGAGCACTGCCAGGCTTTATCAAGATATTCACAACCAAGACATACCTTACTTTAAATAATCCATTCAATAAACATTAATTACACATTATTGGAATCAATTAAAATAATCAACTATAATTGAATCAATCATTAAATACATTTAAAAAC
Organism: Protopterus annectens; assembly: GCF_019279795.1. Lineage (NCBI taxonomy): Eukaryota > Metazoa > Chordata > Ceratodontiformes > Protopteridae > Protopterus > Protopterus annectens. Next base: position 424,747,749 of record NC_056749.1, read on the forward strand.
ATTTAAAAAGATTTGCTATACACCTGCCTACTGAACAAACCTAAAAGAACCAAATCCTTAATATGTGTTGTATTTTAAAATAACAGGACGATACATTTCATTACTAAAACATTTCAAGAATTTTTTCTTTTCAAGAATTTTTTCTTGTGTCTTTTGCTGCTGTAGATAGTAATAAAAGTACGAGTCTACCTGTACAAAAAATGGAAATAAATGAATATACATACACAACGGGGAACATTAAGCAAAATGAGATGTGCTCATGTCCATGCTGTTAAAATATATCTATTAAACTGCAATACTTGCTTTCATACTCCGAAACTTGTAATTAGTCATAAAATAATAAAATCCACTAAAAACCTGTGTGCAATATGTTTTTATATATTTAACTATAAATGTCTAAATAGATAAATATTAAATACCTATTAGTTATAAAATACATCGTAGTAAATGAAGTAAATGAAGTAAATGAATGAATTGATTATAATAAATACATAAAAACTTATTTAAAATTATTAAGAATTAAAATTTACATTTGTACAAATGAGTAGTTATATATATGTTAAATATTAATCAATCAATTAAATTTATTATAATATAGTAGCATGATATGGTCAAATTTACTTGAATTAAAAATAGGGTACTATCTAATTCTTCTACCTAAACAAAGACAACACCATGTGTAATATAAACAAGACAAGGGTACCTGATAATAAAGAATATAAAAATCTAAAAATATGTAAAAATGTAGTATGAGAAGTGGGGGATAGACCATGATAGGACTGTATCTATCATCTATATTAAGCATTAAACATATATTAAAACTGTCTGGCAACCAGCTAATATAGTGAAAAAAGGAAAAACTAGTGTGAATTTAAACCACTGAGCAACTACTGAAATATATAGTTGTTTATGATTATAAACCAATATTGCATTACTAACCATAAATATGTAACATTAAAGTCTTGCTCGTCTTAATTTTAATATGCTACTAATACTAAGCATGTCGTTTAACCCAGGTGGCCTAGATGCATTAAGCCTCAGCTGCCAGAGCAACTCTTTATATTCTAAACTGGCCTCCCAGTCACCACCTCTTGGATTCAATGGTACTTGTTCAAGTACCATGAATTTCAATGACATCTTTTCACAGACAACAGAGTGTTTAAAAAAAGCATTAGATTCTTTACCCTTTTGAATATCGTATAAATGCTCATATATTCTTTTACGTAACGTTCTCTCCGTTTTACCAATATAGAAACTGGAGCAGAACTGACATATGCCCAAATATACAATGCCTTTAGTTGCACAATTATAGTAACATCCTGACTTCACCTTATAGTTCCTTGATGGAATATAATAACTTCCATTATTCATTATGTAGGAACATTGTTTACAGGCATTACATTTATATGTTCCTGTTTTGGGATCCTTACATGTGGGTAAACTGTACTGCTGCCTTTCTAAAATGCCCTTGAGATTAACACCTTTTGCCATTACAAATGTTGGTTCTTTTGGCAGAATTTTGCTGGTTTCTTCATGTAATCCTAAAATTGGCCAATATTTCAAAACCGTATCCCTTATTTTAGAAGAGTCATTACTAAAGGTATACACAAATGATCCATTTGTTCTAGTGTCCGCTGCCTGATTAACCGAAGGTACCCTGTTTACACCCCTACCAAGCAAAGGAAAATATTTGTTCTCCCTATTACTTCTAACTTCATCTAGCATTCTTTCAATTAATTGTCTCGGATATCCCCTTTCTAGAAACAGGTTTACTAATAAATCAACTTCTTTATTAAATAAGCTATCAGAGCTACACATTCTAGAGGCTCTGATAAATTGCCCTTTTAGTATACCTTTTTTCTGTGAATAAGGGTGTCCACTACTAAAATGAAGATATGCATTCGAGAATGTACTTTTCCTAAAAACAGATGATTGAAACGTACAATTTTCCAAGTTTTTGGTTAGGAGAACATCCAAGTAATTCAAAGAACCAGCACTGATATTGAATGTAAATTTAAAAAAACATGTAGTATTGTTAATGTATGATAAAAATTCATCCAACTCACTCTTACTACCTCTCCATAAGACGCATATGTCGTCTAAAAATCTTTGATAGTGTACAATATTGTTCACCCATGGAGGTGTGAAAACATACTTCTTTTCCCAATAAAATAGGACAAGATTAGCATACGACGAGGCACAAGGTGTGCCCATGGCTACACCTTTTCTTTGCTTAAATATTTCCCCGTTGAAATAAAATTGTTGTGTAAAATAATTTCCATAAATTCTACTAACAAATTGATGGTATTTGCATTGAAATCCGAATATTTAATAAGTATTTCATTGAACCATTCTATACCAGTGTCATGGGGAATACTGGGAAACAACTCATCTACTTCAATTGTGACCAAGAAGTTGGTTTATTCATAAAATTTTTCTTTAATGTTACCTAGAAACTCCCATGAATCTTTACAAATGTGTTCAATGGATGTTACTAACTTTTTCAAAGATGTGTCAACAAATTTTCCCAACAGTTCTGTAATACTACCCGCTCCTGCTACTATAGGGCTAAACTTTAACGGGTACAAACCTTTATGGACTTTGGGAATACCAAAAATGACTGGGGTGAGGGGTTTGTTGACAAACAGGAAGTTATATAATTTTTCATTAATTACTCCCTGAAAAAGGTGGTCCTGCAAAGTGTATTTTACTTTTGTGTATGCTATATTAATTTCATTTAATGAAATGGAACCATATTGTTCAATATCCTGTAGAATATTGTGTATAATAACTTCGTAATCATTTGAATACATCAATACAACCCCTCCACCCTTGTCTGGTTTCATAGCTCTGACTCCCTCATCCTTTAACAGTTTTATCAAAGAATAACATTCTGGAGACAAATTGTTGGGTTTAATATTGGTCTTAACATCATAATTTCTTAAATCTTGTTCAACCAGTTCTTCAAATATCCTTACCACCGGATGCATTGGTGGATTAAAGGTACTAGATCTACTAAACAATTCTCGCTTGTTTACTTGCCCTTTAAAGAATAAATTCAAATTTAACTGTCTAGAAAAAAGTTTTAATTCCAAAACATTTTTTGTAACATCCATAGATTGAGCGGGAACAAAGTGAAAACCCTTCGAGAAAAGCTCAAAATGTGTATCTTGTAAGGGTATCTCCGTATAATTATAAATCGTGAAATTATCTTTTGTTGCTACTGTGTACGGTGATGCATCATGGTCAAGATGTACCTCCTTTCTAGAAGCTGCACATATTGCATCACTTACACTTATCATCGTGGTTTCCCCCATCTCCTTTGCTGTTGGGGTTGCCCCCTGTTCCCCTGCTTCCCTTGAGGAAAATAAAAAACCTGTTGTGCATTACCATTATGTAAACCATTATTGTTGCTATTGTATTTTTGTGCTATCCGTTCACTTCTCCTAGGTGCTTCTTCTGGCAATGGCGTACTATTACCATTATTAGTGTTCCTATTACCAATGTTACTGTTGAATTGTTTGTTGGCCCATCTACCCTTAACTAACATTTGGTAAGCCACACCATTTTTATAATCATTCAAGTCTCTTTCTAATTTTCTAACCTTGCGGTCCATAATTCTACAACAGTATTGGTCAACTTCTTGAAAAATTGCATCATAGTCTTTCTTAACACATGAAAAATTAACATCACACACAATTGTTTCATTTAACTGATTTAACTCATACAGCAAAGTTTCCATTTTACTCTCATAGTCCTTGACCATTAGTTGAATCATTTCAAGGCCCATTCTATCAAATAGGTCTGTGAGTTCTTTTAAAAGTATGGAACCTGGTACAGCGTTATTTGGAAATTTATTAAAACGGAGACCCTTGGGAACTCTTTTAACACATATACATTCTTGTAAATAATCAATTTCCAGTTGCGTGGACTTATAAGCATACAGTTTGTTATTGAAAGCTGTAAATTTACTATCCGTTTCATTCAGTAATGGAAAATGATCAGAAACAGTACCTTGATCAAAAGCAAACTGTTTATTAGCCCACGAGCTGAAGCTGAATGTGTTCTGATTGTGTCCTCCTGTTTTTGTTGCCCCCGATTGATGGCTGGTAGTAAAACTTTTGGGAACCGCACCATTTCCCTGTGCTTCTTTATTAGTATTTAAACTTCGCGGCTCTACATTTTTTGACATACTTTTGTCTAAGCCATTTCTTAGCTCGGCCCCCAATTGCTGGTTATTAGGAATCTGCTCGTTAGAATCAGTGTTCTTCGCATTCAACGTATTAGTCAACTGTGTCAGTAGGCAAATGACTTGTCGAAACTCCGCTCTTGATACCGGCACGTCATCCGGAACGTCTCGCAAGATCAAAGGAGTATTAAGGAAGTCGGACTGGTCGTTTCCTTCTGCCATGATGAACCACGTAAAAAAACGAACTAAGTCCCAAAAAAGTTCCACAAAACAACAGAAGTAGAAGGAAGATGACCAAATAATCCACTGGTAACTTCCAAAAGTACTTCATTCAAACACAAGAAACTCAGATGAATGTGAAATCCATCAAGCGCTTTCGCCTGAGCACTGCCAGGCTTTATCAAGATATTCACAACCAAGACATACCTTACTTTAAATAATCCATTCAATAAACATTAATTACACATTATTGGAATCAATTAAAATAATCAACTATAATTGAATCAATCATTAAATACATTTAAAAACATTTAAAAAGATTTGCTATACATCTGTCTACTGAACAAACCTAAAAGAACCAAATCCTTAATATGTGTTGTATTTTAAAATAACAGGACGATGCATTTCATTACTAAAACTTTTCAAGAATTTTTTCTTTTCAAGAATTTTTTCTTGTGTCTTTTGCTGCTGTAGATAGTAATAAAAGTACGAGTTTACCTGTACAAAAAATGGAAATAAATGAATATACATACACAACGGGGAACATTAAGCAAAATGAGATGTGCTCATGTCCATGCTGTTAAAATATATCTATTAAACTGCAATACCTGTTTTCATACTCCGAAACTTGTAATTAGTCATAAAATAATAAAATCCACTAAAAACCTGTGTGCAATATGTTTTTATATATTTAACTATAAATGTCTAAATAGATAAATATTAAATACCTATTAGTTATAAAATACATCGTAGTAAATGAATGGACTGAATTGATTATAATAAATACATAAAAACCTATTTAAAATTATTTAAAATTATTAAGAATTAAATAAATTTACATTTGTACAAATGAGTAGTTGTATATATGTTAAATATTAATCAATCAATTAAATTTATTATAATATGGTAGCATGATATGGTCGAATTTACTTGAATTAAAAATTATTTTCATTTTTTGTACAGGTAGACTCGTACTTTTATTACTATCTACAGCAGCAAAAGACACGAAAAAATTCTTGAAAAGAAAAAATTCTTGAAAAGTTTTAGTAATGAAATGCATCATCCTGGTATTTTAAAATACAACACATATTAAGGATTTGGTTCTTTTAGGTTTGTTCAGTAGGCAGGTGTATAGCAAATCTTTTTAAATGTTTTTAAATGTATTTAATGATTGATTCAATTATAGTTGATTATTTTAATTGATTCCAATAATGTGTAATTAATGTTTATTGAATGGATTATTTAAAGTAAGGTATGTCTTGGTTGTGAATATCTTGATAAAGCCTGGCAGTGCTCAGGCGAAAGCGCTTGATGGATTTCACATTCGTCTGAGTTTCTTGTGTTTGAATAAAGTACTTTTGGAAGTTACCAGTGGATTATTTGGTCATCCTCCTTCTACTTCTGTTGTTTTGTACAACACAAGATACACTGACTTATGATGTTTGGGAGGAGTTTTAAAGAAATAATGACATTGTCCAGCCTGCAACATTTATAGCACATTCAGCTTAGATCACTCATCTTGAGTCGAAAAAAATTCAGCTTCTGAAAGATGAGCCCCGGGATTCATGAAGCTTGTGCCAGGTGCAGGCGTAGTGTCGGCGTTCTAACACCAAAGATGGCCACCGAGTGATTCAGGTACGAGCTGTTTCAACGTGCACTACCTGCGTATACTACGCCTGCGCAATTCCCGAGCCTTGTATGCTAATTACCCCATGTGCAGCAGTAGAACACGCAAATGAAGGTATGTAGCGATTCAGGAAGTGGTGCAGGCATAGTGTAACCATGCAGAAATGTAAACCATAGAAAACAGTTTACATTTTTGCAAAGATAAAATCGGAGCCATGACAGCTGACCAAACACATATATTTTATTATTAATATATGCCAATGGCTGAATATATAGCCATTGGCATAAAAAATTTTAAAAAATATAAAATTAACAGTTAATATATATAGTCGCAGTATCGCGACTTGGAAGCGCAGGGCAGCCGTGCGCAAAGGATATCACAAGGAATATATAAAAATATAGAATAAAACCGCAATGAAACACATATCATGATTTCCCCATAATAGTCAATGGCAGGCATGCTACACCATACTCATGGCGCAAGGGTTGCTAAGGGGCAGTGACAATGTTATGCGCAGTAGCTAGGAATTAGTAGGCAATGCCATGCAAATGAGAGGAGTAATAGTGAATCGCAGATTCCCCGCTGGTGTAAGGATGCACCTCACAGCATAGCGTTATAACACTGAGGTGTGCCTTTGAGATAAAGATGACATCAAGAGGGCTGTGTCGCCATTGCTGCAAGCACATTGGAGCATTGCTAAACCGGTCTGCCCCTAGCTAGGCAAAGCTGCAGGATAGGGGTGTGTCGAAGTGGCCATAGCTATGCTTAACTGAGAGTACACAAGGTAACCGAGTATGCTTGTGAACGGAGATGAAAACGAGCGTAAACCTGGTAAATGGGTATGTGTGGTGCGCACTGCAGCTAAAACAGGAAGGATATAGGAAAGACATAAGGAAATGCTGCAGCAGTGAAAATGGAGTACAAATGACTAATTAACACCTAGGAGCCTACAGTGGGCCATTGACAACAGCTAACAGGGTTGCAAGCAGCTACCTGCAGAACAGGGAAGGGGAGGGGCTGTACTGCAAAGAAAACAGCAAAGTGTCAAAGCAGAACAAAGCCAATATGCAGTATATCAGCTACAAGGCACATTTTGCCATGACTGGGTAGGGAAAGTAAAAAACAAGAAAGACGGCAGGTGGATGCATGCCTGATAATGGGAGGGGATCCAGGTCTAAAAGTGAATTAAAGGGCAACAGATTAATCAAGGCAGGAAAGTAGAGCTCCACAGTAAAGACCCCACACTTGCAGTACTCTTTGCAAAACCCATAATTAAGACACACTGCAGTTGGAATAGCTCATACACACCCACTTACATCAGCAGCATCTATAGCACAATACTATAAAGTGTGAAAGCACCTCACACACATTTATGTATTCCCATACACTCTGCACCAGTGTTGTATACAGACGGGGAACTTTTATTATGTACATGTTAGGGGCTGCCATAGCTTTGATCCACCAGCATGTGTTGGAGACTGAAGGTGGTGTGGAGGAAGATGCACATGACCTCCTCAGGCACCAGAGGAGGAGGAGGAGAGTGTTCAGACCCAGGGTAACCTACCAGGGGCTACATGATCTGGAGATAGTAGACCATTTCAGGGTGGACAGGGACATCCTACAGAAACTTGTGGAGCTGTGTCGGCCACGCCTCAGAACCAGAACAAACAGAGGGGAACCCATCCCAGTGGATACGAAGGTATGTGTAAGCCTGAGAATACTAGCTACAGGTACCTTTCAAAGACCAACTGGAGATATCATGGGGATCTCACAGGCATCAGCATCCAGTGTACTACACCAGTTCTTGGATGCCATGTTACCACATGCCAATGAGCACATATACTTCCCCTGAACACAGGAGGAGTTGGCCAGCAATATGCATCTCTTCCACCGTGTGGCAGAATACCCGGAGGTACTGGGTGCAATAGACTGCACACACATACACATCAAGTCACCACCCGGTGAGCAGGGTAAGCACTACATAAACCGCAAGGGATACCCCTCCATCAACTGCAGGTCATGTGCAATGCCCAGGGCATTATCATGGATGTGTATGCTGGCAGCCCTGGAAGCTATCATGACTCCCACATCTGGCATGCCTCACAGCTGTATTGGTTATTTGCCAGGGGGGACATCCCAAATGGCCACCTGGTGGGGGATGCTGGCTGTGCACTGGAACTGTGGATGATAACTCCCATCAGAAATACACACACACCCATGCAGGAATGCCATAATGAGGCACATGCACAAACCAGAATCATCATAGAGCGTATGTTTGGAATGCTGAAATCACAGTTCCGTTGCTTGGACATATCTGGTGGAGCCTTGAAGTACTCTCCAGGCACATGTGCCCACATCTTCATGGTATGTGCCATGCTACACAATATGGTCCCATGGAAACAGCTGCAGTAGGGACAGAAAGGTGAAGGCCCTCACAGCCCACCACCATTGCCAAGGGCCCCACAGGCACAGAGGTACTCAGACCACAAACACCCTGAGCCTGCCTCAGTAGGCAGACAGAGGCATGCACAGTATGCCCATGCCTTGGCAAAGAGGGAACATATAGCACACACACTGAGAGTGTAGGCACCTAGGGACTGACACCATTCTCCACCTGCACACACAGTAAAAATGGATGGCACACACACAAGACTACCTGTAAATTGTCATGTATAGGCAGTCTACTGTGTGCATCCAACATAGGCAGCCCTCAACTATTGCACACACAACAGCCATTGGTACAAGGTAAGCCAACACCTGAACATTGAATTAAGCTATCAGCATATGCAGATACTGTATGTATAGATTCATAGGTAGGTACTTGACCAACTGCCAGAGGCCATTCATAAGCCCAGCCAAAATGTGTCAGCTTTTGCCACCCCATTGATACAGTAACTGTCCCTCTGTGGAGCAGAGCCAATGGCGGGATCCCTGGGGTGCATCTACTGTTCCCCATCCACTCTTCAAGGCTTCTCTTGCAGAGTGTTAGTGAGGGGCTCTGTATAATGTAGTTAGGGATGTTTTTCCAAAGTATGGGGGGTGTCTGTGCCAGGAAGCTGTCCCTCCAGCATCTTCCAGTTATTGTTGTGGCAAGGTTCAGCTCACTACAGTGTGTGGCTCACTGTGTCATGGATTCCCATAGGTGGAACATATCCATCAAGCCTGAGTTCAACATGGCTGTGTTGGCCAGCGGATATCATCTCTGGGTAAACTAGATGCCTCTGAGTAAAGCAGGAGTTTATTCAGTCTGGTTGCATAGGCCATATGTTGGAAGCCAGTATTCCCCTTGGTGAGGTACATTCGTGGACCCCCAGCTGTTGGAAGTGTCTTCTGAGGTACATCTCACATGGGTTATTATACCCTGTGATGGGACTAATGAGTGATGAGTAAAGGGGCACTATAACCCCAGTAAGTCTACATGGGAATCCTTTAGTAATCAGATGGCCTACATAGAAGGATGTCCTAACTACTGTGGATATATGATTGTCAAAGGGGAGATCACTATCTACCATAGTCCCCAGATACCCCATTACCTCATCTGTATTAAAGTGGCTGCCACTTATGTGTTAATATGTGGGTGCCAATTCCACAGTGGAATGACCATGCAGTTAGTGGCACTTGGCTGGAGGCTGTGTCGTTGGCACCCTGTGACGTTCTCTGTGAGGCCCCTTGAGGGATGTCTGTGTCAGCTGGACTATCAATCATGGCTCCCAGTTCACAGTCATTGCCAAACATGGTCTGCCGTAGTCCACCTGTTTGCCTGTACCTCTGAGATGTATATGCCAAACAGTAGGGCTCCCGGGACTGAGTCCTGTGGGACACCAGTCATGACTGGTCAAGAGTTGGACCTGGAGACCACTAGTCGTACCATGTGGGTTCTGTGTGTAAGCCCATTGGCAACCCAACCTGTGATGTATGGGTGAATGTACAGGATGGTGTGTTTATCAATAATACCTGAGTGGGGCATGGTGTCAAAAGACTTGGCGAGGTCCATGTAGTATGTGTGAACCACCTCCCCCATCATCTAATGTCTTGGTGACTGTATGTAAGACATCAAACAGGTTCAGTAGGCATGCACTGCACTCAACCAAGCTGACCTGGGTTGGGTCATGTGTTCAGAGGTTACCAATGTCATTGTTAATGAGTGCCATGAGGATGCGAACCATACCATTGCAGACCAGGCTAGCCAGGCTTATGGGGTGGTAGTTACCATGGTCAGTTGTGATTCCACCTTGATGTGGAATATCCGTTGCCACGTGCCATTGTATGGGCATGTAGCCTGTGGAGAGGCTGAGGTAGGAATGCTTAATTAGGTGGGGGGTAGGTTGTCTTGTACAGTTTGCAAAATGCAGTCTGGGTCAACATCTGCCTCCATTGATGCTGTGTTCTGCTATTTGAGAGGGACATTTCCACCTGTGTGTCTCTGATGGTTGGGATACTGTACCTTTCGGGTAGTGTTGTGGGCTCTTTAGGGGGTGAAGTATGCACTGAATGTATCTGCAAGGATGTTGGCGATATCAGTACGGTCTGCATATTTTGTGCTATATTTCACTGGCACAGTGCAAATCTGTGTGTCACCATGTAGATCCTTGACATAGCCAAAGAAGGCTTTCTGGTTATCTTTCGAATTCTTGCATATTCTCCTGCTGATGTTAGCCTTGGATGATGTCATGAGGGATCTACGTATCATAGTAATAGTGGTCATGGATGTCTGCCCTTCGTGGGATTTGCTGTGTGTCTGGAACACTGTCCTACATCTGTAGTATAGCCTGTTTATTGCAGATGTCCACCAGACCAGTGTCCTTGCCTAGGAGGAGTGAGTCTTGGTTTACCAGTGATGGCACAATCCATACATCCATGTAGGTGCTTATAGACTACATTTGTAAAGCTGTCTATATCTTGAGCAGTGTTTCCCCTTAGCATGGGGGCTGCGAAACCCCCCACCCCTGTCACTAGTAGTGTACATTTAGCTGTAGGAAAGGTATACACTGTGGTATCCATGGGTGGGGGAGATGCTTGGGTGTGGAAATAGTTAATAGTTCATAGTCAGATATAACCAGTGACCAGTTAACCTCATCTGTGGTGCACCTGTTGCCCATATTGGTGATGACCACTTCTAGTAGTTTCCACCCCACATTAGGGAGGTTACAACCTGATACAGGGCATATGAGGTGATAAATTCTAGGAAGCGCTAGGCCTGGAAGTGAATACCGGAGTACGTTTCCCAGTTAATGGTATGGTAGTTGACATTGATCAATGCCAGGGTGCGCGTTATGACTGTCATGCTCTCCACTGTCTCCAGGTAGATGGAGTGGAGATCCTGGGTCATGGAGGGTGATCCGTAGCAGGCCACAGTTGACAATGCAGCTGTGGCTGATGTTAGCTGCACATGGATGATCACAGAGGTATCATGACCTGGAGGTGTAGGTATCCTTGATGAATATGGATACAGGCCCTCCATGTCTGTCAGTCCATGTTCTGTGGCTGAAATGTGTGGTATGGGTTATAGTCTGGTAGTACTGGTGTGCTGTCAGGAGCCTTAAGACAGAGTTCAGTTAATGCACAGATGTTGATCTTGTCCATCCTGAGGAGTGCTGTGAGTGCATGCATGTTATGATCACAACCCCTGGTGTTCAGTAGCATAATCCTCATTGAATCTGCTATTGTGCTGTTTACGGAGCTGGTATTCACCTTTGAGACTCTCCTAAATAAGGCACCATGGGGGCGCCAATAGCCTTGGCCAGTATTTCAAAGCCTAAGGCTGACACATAGGCCGGTATGGTATCATTGCATGCATGTCCCCCATCTGTGCTTGTTTTTCATCTCCCCTGTAGGTAACCCATTATGGTAAGTAATAGAAAGCCTTAAACTTATACAAGTCTTCTAGCTTCCAAGATAGGCTTTTGGAGTGACTAACAGTGTTTTGTATGTTCTTGCTGTACTCAACTGTTTCCTGACTACATGGTGATTTCTCACTGTATATTATGATCTGAAGGTCTGTTTATTCACATATTATGGCCTGCACATTAGAGGTTCACAGATAGCCTACTACCTATCTTCCCAAGGGCAAGTAGAAGCATAGCTACAGTGTGTTGGCTTTCCCTGCACCATTGATGAAGTAACTGAGCCTCTGACAAGCATAACCAATGAAACAATTTAGGCAGAGTTGCTGGAAGCTGTTGAAGACTGGGGTTATGAAGGGTGATGGGGCACTTAGTGATATAAAGAGGGCATATTAATATGACAGTTCAACACCATTCAATTCCCCCAACAGGTCTCGCAGCTATCAAACTGGACAGGCTCCCCCACCCCCTGGCTGTATGGTTCTGGGACACATGATCCCAGGGGTGTATAGTCTGTTATCCATTCACACAACAAGGTTTCCCCTTGAAGTGTGTCACTGAGGGGCTATACCTAATGTAGTTAGGAATGTAATGTAGTGTATCACAGTACATTTGTTATATGTTGTTATTTCAAGAGTACGTGAAGCTCAGTGAGTTTGGGGGCATCCGCCCTTTGCTTAGCCTAGCTTACACAGAAATCATCTAAATAAGAAATAGGTGGAAGCAACGTTAATGTCAACAGTGTAATGGTTACAGCATCTGCATAGTATCTGTGCATTCGAGGTTACAATCCCGATAAAGGCAGGGATGTTTATCATGTGCAAAAGTATACCTTAACCACAGCTTGCATATATAGGTAGTAATCGTCTGTATAATAAACATTCGAAACACCCATATAAATCCATGTGCGCTGGAGAGTACAGTCAACAGAGAATGTGATGTTATGTCAGCACATAGTGAGATGTTACATCACTAACATGTATATATCCGGAGTAGTTAGCGGAT